>NW_023365730.1:379218-435883 GCF_000003815.2 Branchiostoma floridae
AAAAAAAAAAAAAAAAACAAAAAAACAAACAAAAGAAAAAAAAAAAAAAAAAAAAAAAAAAAACAAAAAAAAAAAAAAAACAAAAAAAAAAAAAAACAAAAAAACAACCACAAAACCAAAAAAATAACAAAAAAAAAACAAAGAAAAACAACAAAACACACACACACACACACACACACACACACACACACACACACACACACATGTACACACCTAAAAAGTTTTTTTTTTAAACCGCCAGAGTCAAACCTCTGCTTGGAGAGTACTGGCTGCTGGCGTCGGCGCCTCTGTCAGATGCGTCATGGTGTCATCTCCGAGCAGATGTCGGGAGCAAAAATGGTTCAGGCTGCCCCCTCCGCCGTTTTTTGTTCTTTTTTTCCCTTTCATATTTCTCTTCATTCCCAACGCTTCTTCTTGTCACTTTTCACTCTCATTTAAACTCTCATTCATTCATTCACCCACTAACTGTCTCACTGACTCACTCATCCATTCAGGAAGCCACCCACCTATTCATCTACATCCACGCACTGATTCACAAATTTTGCCCTGTGGTGTTTCTTGGAAAATTAAGACACAGCTGGAACTAAAGAATTCCTCGCGTGGTTGACCGACGTCTCGGCTTGTTTGTTACCAGGAACAAGCTGCCGCTGGAATCCCCCTACAGCAAAGACGGAATTCAATACACTGTTAACCTGACAATGCTTAATACAGACTTTATCTGTTCTACAACTAAAAACATTCCCTTCCAATCAACTTTCTGACGCGATCGCTTTAGTCACGTGACTTTTTTGCACGTCAACAGTGGGTCAAAGGTAGATGTAAATTTATATCACCCCCGTCCCGGTCGAGAGAAGATCCGTGCGTCCTGATGAATTTTCTTTAGTCACAGCTGGAATCAGACAATTCCGTAAGTTTTTCGTCGACATCTCGGTACGTTTGTGCACAGGAACATACTGCCACTAGAATACTTCTACTGCAAGGGTGATATTCAGCAAGCAGTCAATGGGGACTTAAACTGTTCTCCAAATCAAAACACTTAAGATTACTCTAGTCACGTGACGTTCTTGCATATGTGACGTCAGCAATGGGTCAAAGGTTAATGCAAATCTATATCACCCCCCGTCCCGGTCGAGAAAAGGTCGGTGCGTTCTGATGAACGTCCTTTAAGGCGAACTAGGATTTAGAAAATTCCGTAAATTGTTGGCCGACGTATCGGTACGTTTGTGAAAAGGGACATACAGCCGGTGGGATCCCCTGCAACACGTGGTATGCAACACGATCTAAACACCTGTTAACTTGAAGTCTAACGTCACATTTTCATGCCGCGGCCAGACCAAGCTGTTGGCGGAAACGTAAAAAGTAATAAAGTTTATACCAATAAATATGTACAAGGCATGCTGTTATTAGGTATTTTTGTTCTGTTTTGTATATTTTTGTCTTTTTTATCGTACTTTTCGTTCCCCGAAAGCTACCCGGCTGAGCCCCAGTTTTGACGAAGGCCTAAGACATGTGATGTCTCTAGACATAGGTTGGCGTAGGGCCAGACTGCATTTCAACCCTGAATTGATAGTCGTCGCTTTTCCCTGATAGAGCACTGAGCCGAAATGAAAACGGCTACATGAACTTTAGTTTATAACGGTGGGTGATCTAAAAGGAATGTATCTAAAGGAGCACTACGTCAGCAATGACGTAGGCTAAGCCTTGAGTGACGGTCAGTGACACACAGAGACTCCTGGATTACGTAATACATGTATCTCACTGACACGTTGGCGGTGGCGCTTCGTCTTAAATGCAATTTGCGTTACCCCTGACTTCATAATATCAGGCAATACGTACCAAAATTACTTCAGACGACATGATACTGCTTCACCAGGCGATAAGATATTCGTTTTTATCGGTGAAATTCGTAATGAGCCAAATCGTTCGCCCTTCGTGAGGTCGCCAACGTGCAGCAACTTCAATGAGATAGCCTCGTAACTTCAAAGTCAGTCAAAAAGCACAATTTAAAATGAACCGTTCTTATCCTCAGTTGGGATAGGGATACCTTTATCACAACTCTATTACATTTCACAAACCACAACATGCAGGGGAAGAAAACAATATGTTTCACACCCTGAATTGTTATAGTTTGTTACAAATTATTAATCAATTAGAAACATACTACAAACACATACTGTACAAAATACAAGGAGACTGCTTGCATCGCAATGATAAGGCGAGGAAATATACAAGAGTGGCTCAAACGTTAAAGATAAGGTCGATTAAGGACAGATGTGTTGAAATCTCATTTAACCTTTTCCCACGAGGACAAGTGCAAACAGCTGCGTGAACTTGATACTCGATCTGTGATGGGAAGCGACTTGCCAGGGCTAGTACGTGGTTCAGTTTGATCTTTGGTCAGGTCGGTTAGAACTCGAGCTACACTGTATCACACCACCTGTTAGGTACGTCATGATGACGTCAGGGTGATGTCAGTTCAGGCGTCATACGGTGGTAATGAATGCAATTTTTGACAGCGTTGGATATTTACTGGGATCGTGTTCTAGTCAGCAAGGAGGGTGGCAAAATGGGTGATGATCAAATCATAATTATATAGCCTAAATATATCTTAGGTGTGTCATACTGAAAGGTGTATATAATTATAGTCTTAACAATTTGCGCAGCTGCTAATAATCCGCTTTTTTGCGGGCTCAGCTTTACCAAAGATGATGATGATGATTCCCAGTTGAGACGTATAGTATGGTGTATAACATGCTAGAACAACCACCTGTCACCTTAACAATATCTGTCGTCTTCCTCATCGATAATCATCGCATAGTGCACTAGGGAAGACGATAGAGGGTTGTCGAAACGTTCGCCGAATCAAATAATGAAGAAGACTGTGTTTCATTGATCTCCCAATCTGATGTGTGTGAATAAGTGTTTCTGTGTGTACTGCTAAACCTCGTGTCTTAGAGTAACAATTATAGAGTTGTGTGTCTGCCGCTGTCGCTGGGTTCTGTTTTTGTTATCTCCTTTATTTCAGCTCGATTGCCACCTGTTAATGTTGTCGCAAGCCATGCCCAACAAGCCTACTCTCCAAGCAGAGGTTAGGCTCCGGATGTTTTTAACGTCTTTTAGTCGTTTTTATCGGGCTTTCTATTTTGTATTTTATCTTGCTGTGTCAGCGTACTTCAAGAAAAATGACAAAATAGACAACCCGATAAAAAACGACTAAAAGAACAACGCTTTAAAAACAGCCGGAGCCTAACCTCTGCTTGGAGAGTACAACAAGCCCCGTTCTTTACCTCATCTTGTCAACCAGTCTAAAGGGATTATAGCATTATAGCAAGGAGGTTATATCAGATATAACCTCCTTGATTATAGTGTTCCTCATTTGGTCATCGCAACACAATTTAGAGCTTTCGTGGACATGCGGGTCTGCCGACCATCAACATTAATCTTGTTGTTTTACTGAAATATACGTTTACCATTTGAGTTAATCATGTGTATTCAATGAGAAGTGTAAATGTATGTACATGCATGTGTTGGCACCCAATATCACCTAAGCTGTCTGGCCTGGGTTTGCCATGTATTGCATTTTCTGCAATCTCAATAAATGAGCATACTTCTCGGAATGGAAATAGACTTCTCGAAAAATGAATCCACTTCCTGCATTTCGTAATGCCTGCATGTCCACTCTAGCCTCCAAAACAGGCCTAGGATTCGTTGCAGGACTTCATTTTTTTTGCTTTTTTCCAACCCATTTTCTTACTGTTTATAATTTTTCAGACCGGACGGTTATTAAAACCCTAGTCGTAATCAGAAAACTGACATATGATGAGGCAATAACAGATTATAAGCAATGAAAGGTCCATTGATGAAGCCCGAAAGAGTGGTTAGATGACCTCACTGTTTCAGAGCGAAGGTCGTTTGGAAAACATTTAGTCAGCAGAATGCTTTTAGGCACGAGTCATATGCCGGTTTACTTACTGGTTAGGTAACCCCAGCATGCCTCCGTATCCTCTCCCCCCATTGGCCGTTGCTATGTACCGTTGCTACGCAACCTGCATGTGTGAGATTGATTGACTTGATACGGGCCTCTTCGGGCCCGAGAGCAATTCGGTAATGGCGTCTCTTCTATCATTCCTTGTAGTTCTCCTAAATTACTCCTTTTAAAGGCAACTTTTTTGCATGTACTTAATGCTGTGTGTAGTTTAATGTACTTAAGATAAAATAGGTTTATTGTTTTTGAGTATTGTAGCATTGCTTTGTCTGTCCAGAAAATTCTGGACTCCGATGTTGTTTGTGCGATTGTTCAGCATGGCGGGTCTAAAGATCATTGGT
Organism: Branchiostoma floridae; assembly: GCF_000003815.2. NCBI lineage: Eukaryota > Metazoa > Chordata > Leptocardii > Amphioxiformes > Branchiostomatidae > Branchiostoma > Branchiostoma floridae. Next base: position 383,545 of record NW_023365730.1, read on the forward strand.
GACGAAATGGCAAAAGTCGCGTGCTGGGCGAGAGTTTGCGGTCGCGCGAAAGTGTGCGAGCTTGTAACATTTGACGTTGAGTAATCGTCGCATTGCACGTATACTTGCTTGTGTAATAGCTAACCCGTCAATGTGGACATATAACTTGGTAGTTGAATCACAATGCAGTGCCAATACAGCATTGGAAATGTGTCACGCCCAGCTGTTTAACAATGAAGCTTGCGCGTGCCAGCAGTTTTCGGGGCTTTGTAGAGTTATTTTACGATTGAAACTACGGTGTTGTAGACATGTTTAGTTTTTTTTTTGTGTGTGTGTTTTCGTTGATGTGTTCACAAAAGCTTTATGTAAGACTAGACAGACAAAGAAAGCGTGGACTTGTAAATTCTGCATCAGTTTGTACTTTAGGACTTACTTTACAAGGGCTTTTTGCACTAGTTCCAACAAAGAACTGAGTGCAGATTACCATTTTGGAAATATGCTAAACGTGTCCTCTATGATGTTTGTCTCAAAGGGTACTGAAACACACACTTAATGAAGATGAATTACAATACTCTACTCTAACTCTATAGTCACAAGTTCGTTAGCTTCTGAGTTTTTCACAGCTTTTACAAGCATTTCTTGGGATAATACGTGCGGTAGTTTAAGTAGCAAAACGTCTTTGGACATTACAATAGGTCAGTTCTTAGTAAGACCCCTGTGATTTTTTTCACGCTTACTTTCTGCACTCCTTCCAATCAGCTGTTCTGAAAAAATATTTGCTCGTGGCCGTTGTTCAACAGACCTGTCAATCATGGGGAGCCCGCAGATGACCTTTGTATTACTTATTGTGTTCTGAGCCGGACTGTTCCATTGGGAAGATTAAAGGGGTAGCTTTTGATAGAAATTGCCATAAGTTGCTTTTTTTTTTGTAGCTTTGTCATTTGAAGTAATAAGAGAGTTATAAAATGACACTTTGCGATGGGGTCGTTCTCAACATTATTTCTTTAAATAGCTTTGTCATTTGAAGTAACAAGAATGTTATAAAATGTGATAGAAGGACTACAACACATTTTTCTTATCGCTTTGAGAAATTTTATCTTATCCCTTTCATGCGCACTGTCTTCGGCAGCTTTAGTATTGCCTCATCCAAAGTTAAATAGTAAAGCCCACTTTGTCCTCGGCAACCATTTTCCCCAGTCCTTTTGAATGGTTGCTGAATCCAGCTTTGACTGTGCGATACATTTTCGATACACTTCTACAGCACATTGATGAGTGAACTAACACCGCCCTCAGTTTGCTCAAGGTGCTATAGTAGACCTCGTCTGTGGTTTGTCCTGTTGAATATTATACGCCAGAAAATGTATCCATCTAACTGATTTATTTTTCTGTTCTCTCCTCAAATTGCAATAATATTAGTACGGCTGGATACCAAGCTTTGTCTTACTACAAATATGACCGGATCCTAAGGGACGCTACCCTCCCATTCCCTTTGTAAGGGCAATGGATGCTGGACCAACTCAGTGTTGATGGTTAACGAAGTTACATAATCTTTCGTCCTTGCCCTCAGTCTGTAATAGACTTTGGTCAGTAGCACGCCGGGCAGTCGACCAGAAAAATGAAGCAACTAACAGTAGGTAAATATACTAACAGTGGTTACGGCCTAGCACTGGGGTAAAATGTACCCCAAAATAAGATTCATCATAAAAGCTGTGTAAATGCGTAAAACAAATCAATTTCTGTGTGTACAGAAGCAACCCGCTTTATAGCAAAAACTAAAATATGACAGAAAAAGCGACGATGGCATTGAGAATACTACTAGTACCAACAGCGTAGCATTGGGGTAGAAATCTGCTACATTCGTACGGATGAGTAATAGATATGCAAGCAACGCAATCCCCCTTGCAATTTTAAAGAAAGTCGACAGGGTACAAAATGATCGTGAATATGGGTTGAAAGTTCAGAGGTTGAAGGTTACAAGAGGAGAAGGTCGGGTCGATATGTGACCGGATAAAGGTCGCTTTAAAAAGTTTGGTAAATTCTGATTGCCTCAAACATCAACATGTTTGTTCATTAATGTTGACTCACTGTACTCTACAAAAAGTAAGGATGCTAGGTATTCTTCGTTCCTTAGACAGTAAAACAAAGAGCACAGATGAAAGCAATGAAAGCAGAGGGGTTAGAGGAACACTTGTATCTGACCAAATTCAGTGTCTAGCAAGGCAAAAAGACAAACTTAAGGTCTCATGTAGAATTTCAATCTTTGTTAAGTCTACGGAACCAACAGATAGAAATGGCATAGCCTCCAATACCCCAAGAGCACAAGGGTTTCAAAGAAAACTATATTCACGGCTTAAGCTTGTGTCAACCAAAGGATAGAACTCTACTCAGACAGTAATTTCATGCTCTAACATTAAAGTTAATGTCAGAATTCAATCTGTTGAAAGCCAAGAACCGACGTATTGAGATAGTGTAACCGTGCATACCCCGAGCGGCCTTGGTTTAGTTGTTTGCACCCTTCTGATACTGGGTCAGAATGTAGTGTTTACTTTGTCAGCCGACAGTTGTGGCTCACACTATAGACGTCGTGGCCGTCATTGAGAAGGGCTGCAGTCCTTGGGACGGAGGTTGGTCAGCGTCGTTTATAGTTCAAAAGCTTATTATTTTTTGGGAGGTGGGGGTGGGGGGGGATATTTGTTTGGTTGGTTTGTCTGTATGAGTGCTGTATTTTTTTTACCATAATGGATTCCTTTGGTACATTCAATACCAATAGATATCAAGATGTCTTTTTGAAGACGGACGAACGGACTGTTTAGGTCCCGAAGTCATTGTGAATAATTGAAGTCATCTGAGTAACTATGGAAGTTGTTTATCATTTAAATACTCGTTTATGGTTCAAAGTCTCTTTACTTCTTGCCTGTTCGCTTTGTCCGCTTGACTGTTGTTTCATTTTTATCATGAATAAATAAAAGTTGAGATATTTGTTTCTTGGTGCTTTACCAAAAGTAGTTCCTGTGGAATATTACACATATATTCAGATGCCATATATTCATTTACATATATTCAGATGCCTGTCATGAACTTTTAGGGTTGGGTTTCGTCTTGAAGCATATCAGAAGGTCTAGACTGCAATTACGAAATCACTGTAGACTATAAATATGTCGGAGACGTCATCAATAGATCAAAACTGAAACGTTAGACGGCTGTATAGGTCATTACATGCGTCATGTCTGAAATCAGTTCCAAATTATCGCCATATGTGTGGAGATAACGATTACGTCAAAGTAATGTAAACTGTTATATCTTACTGGCAATCCGCCTAGAAGTGTCTCAGCGTTAGCATAGCAACTAAATCTTTCAGATAACATGACTTGCAACCATTGCAACATAGTTGGCGTAGTTTGCTTTGGTTCATTAGATGATCGTTTGCTTTGTATTCTATCTTACCTTAACTAATTCAATTAGGTATTGTACTGGTTTCGGCTGCAGTACAATACACTAGTGACATCATAAATCATTTCGAAAAGCCAGCCCTGGTAAATAAGGACGTAAAAACCATAAACGCCATGTTACATGTACAGGGTGTTGACAGAATAAAACGTAAAAAAAAAAACAATTCTCCTACTTAGTGCTAGATGTGTGTTTATTAACTTAGAGGTAATTGTTAGGATAATAACCAGGCTAGGGTCTACTTTGCTGACCGGTAAAGGCCGGTATATCAGCTAACCGTGTACAAATGTAACTGCGATTCTATGAGTGACAGCTTGGGAGGGTTAGTAGAGTTGATCGATGAGGAATGCATTAGCACCAGGGCAGTAAGAATTTACAGTTACTTGTGAGACAGTCTATTTATCTTACCCGCAATGTAACGTCAGGTCATCGACCTGTAGTTAGACCACCCTGACTTCTGTTTTAATCAGGGCAGTGCACAAATGAAACGGAGTGAAACTGGCTCCTGCAGTTCATAAAAAGTCACCCAAATCTATATCATTTAATATCTGTCCCAAGATCTATATGTGCCAAAATCATGACCATAGCATGCCCAGAACTCGAGATATCAAACAGGCTAAATCAGACTACATTGAATATCATTTTCAGTTTTTAGAAAAGAAGAAGAAAACAACATTGCTGTGTACAAGGAATATCCGCTATACATACGCTATACATATCATAATGCACTTAGGAGTCCAACTGCCAAGTTTATATTGTAAACCTGAGAAGAGTTCTATATTCCGTACAGACTATAAGCTGCTGATTTAAACCCTAACATAGACATGACCACCCTTGCGAGCGGCATAGCTAAACCCCAGACATCAGACACTATTTAAATACACGCGCCCCAAACTTAGCGTGTCCGGCCGTATATATAGGTCATCCCGTGATACAGGAGAGTAGGGGTGAAATGTGGTGAATGTTCGGCGTTCGGCGTATGTACGGACTCCATGGGGGGTAATACTGGCAAATTGTACCCCTTTGTTGCCTTAGTGAAAACGAGGGTATTGTTTTCGTGCTGTGTGATTTTTTTTCTATGATACAATGTAGATATTATTTTAAGCGTGTCATTGTGTGTGCACTAGAAGTCAAACTTCACTTGCTACACCTCATAGAGAATGACAAAAGATGATGATGATGTGTGTGTGCGTGTGTGTTTGTGTGTGTGCGTGCGTGTGTTTCTGTGTGTGTGTGTGTGTGTGTGTGTTTGGTGTGTTTGTGTGTGTTTCTGGAATTTTTGTAGTCAGCATAACCCTGGATGGATTACGATGATATCTGGTATTTGAGTAGATGTTGGTAAGACAAAGGTCAATGTCAATTGAGCCCCCTTTTGTATCTTTTGGCCTGGACGTGGTCTTGATTTTTTTGTTCGTTTCTTCTTTTTCATCAATAGTTTGTTAGCTCCATGGATAGTCATTATACTAATGGTATTTTGTGACATAACTCACATAAGTCATCTGATGCAATCCAACCGTATGTGAAACCATGTTCACGGTGACCATGAGTCCTCTTCCAGACAGCATATAATAAATGTTTAATGAAGTCATCTATTTATGTTTCATGACTTCCCTGTTGTTTTTTTTCAATCCTACTTTCAAAAAGGTATGAAAGCTAGTTTGTGCACACATCTTCTCAGCAAAACCGCATTAAAGGCCATGAAAGCTAGCCGCCGCTACACATTATGACAACTGTACTATGGCCCACTGTGAAAATATGCTTTGCAAAGAAATGGCAGCGTCTGTGCGTGCCATACCTCTATCTATCAAACGTTAATTGCTCTTATACAACCCTATAATGCAATGTACAGGCATTAACGGTCTCGTGCTAATGTGCTTTTCAATGGGCTGCTGGAAGAAGATCGAAAACGTTTCCATGAAAATAGAAGCTCTGCTGGCTGTGGGCTCGTTGGCAAGTATATTTGGCATAGTATAACGGGACTGAAGGAATGACAACAATGTCAGGCAGGGTTCGCGTGGTTTAGGCGCACTCCTGTACCGAACAGGACCAAGTCTCGGCCACGGAAAGTGTCGCTGGAAGTTATAAGAAGCGTGTAAAAATCACTTTCCCTCGAAAGTGTGGTTACTGCAAACGTTCAGGTAGGAAAATGGCAATTTTATGCTTCTTTCTCTTTTTTTTCTAAAAGCACCAAGAAGGTCACAGTGCTATTCTGGTAAGAGTTGGGACGTGCACAATCGTAGCACCTTGCCTATTGTAGTCATAGGCTTGTTTGTTTGATACTAAGAGTAGGAAGTGGATAAGGTTATTGTACTACTTGTGGCTTTAAGACCGTGTTACCTAGAGTGACGATTTACAATCATGAAGTAAAGCACCGCTATGTCATCAGATATGTGCACGTAAAGTTGTTTATCATCAGGCGCGTTATCTAACAAAGGTTAGTGGGCCGGTTTCTGGCAGCGGCCCGAAGTTCGCAAGTTTGTGTCCCAAATTAAAGGCCACTCTAAAGTCCATAAGACGGGAAGGTAAGCCTTGTTGAAAAGCGCTCTATAGATCACCATGTGCATTATCCCAGTTTATATTTTATTTTTATTCATTTATTTATTTTTTCATCTCAAACTAATACTGGGTCCTTACAGTGACTTTAAAAAGATAAGCTTCTGGTCATTGGTTATGCCTTGGTGTCCTCCTGTGCATAAATGTACATTTTTGAGTGACGTGTATATGATATCATAAACGTTTCTTATTGCTTATTTGATTGGGGCTTTCCTTTGCATGAATTGTATGTAAATGAATGTAAATTGCAAATGTAACAAATGGAAAACTTTACTCCCTCTGCCGGATAAATCCTCTGTCATATCATTCAATTATTTGGCCAATTTCTACTATTTTAGTAGCAGCCTTTGAAGTCATGTAGAGGATAAATTCTGCACACGCAGAAGACATTTTCGGCAGTCCGATGAATACCGGGGGACTAAATACTGAACGCTCCATTTATCGTGATGCGTGAAAGGGACCTGATGGTAATCTCCAAGCAGATCCTACGGTAGCATAAGACAGTATCAAAAGCTGCCAGAGGAGTGAAGCCGGCTTAGGCAAAAACACACTCCTAAGCCGGCTTCACTCCTCTGGCAGCTTTTGACAATATTTTATGCTACCGTAGGATCTGCTTGGAGATTACCTGATGGGTGACTTGATGTGGAAGGACTGTTGTTCTGATGAAAATCGCTAGTCGACGCTGCTAATTTCCGTCCTGTTAAAGGCAGTTGCCTTTGTATTTGTACTTTGTCAAAGTTAGACGTGTTCTTTGTGATACACTTTAAGTGTATTAAAAAGCTCTGTCCACTCTGTAATGTTTCTTTTCGTAGTAAGTTTGAGAGTTAAGAGATATACTTCGGACGCAAGACTGAGTAACATACCAAAGCAGTCATTTCATCCACTTTTCTTACTTTCATATACTTATGTTGGACCACCATGGTTTCTTATTATGTCATGTAAAACTTGTGAGGTCAGATCTAAAACTTGTAAGGTCAATTCAACATGTTGTGGTTACCTTCGGTGGTCAAGAGATGACTCATTAGGGTGATGCTTACAAATGACATCCGGTCTCTTGTGAATTCCTGGTGTTGCCCTTGTGGCTTTGGCCGTTAAGGTCAAGTCGGAAGGAATAAACAGAAGGATCTCGTGATTCTGGGGTCATTTTGACCTTGCTCGACCTTGGCCCTGTGTGATAGATAAGGACACACAAACTTCAACCGTCTTAACAAGTAAGACCTGTTGGAGGGTGCCGAAAGATGGGCTCGTTTGGCGATGCATGCTTTCACGACATGTGTGCCAATTTTCGGAAGTTCCATTGCATTCACGACAGTTTTCTGTTTTACGGCGTACCCGTGAGGCTTTTTTTTACGGTTGTCGCTATTGACAGGATCGTCCTGTCAACAGTGCAAAGTTTTCTACTGTTGACAGGACGACCCTGTCAATAGAATAGCCTCAGGTCTTTTTTTACCAAAGGTGGAAATCATTGCTATTACTTAAGTCATTATGCTTTTTGTAGATAGTGGCAATCATTGATATCACCTTCTCAAAGTGCACATCACGATGCAAGCACGTTCTTGTATCGTTGCTCATGGCGATCATCCACCAATATGGATTTCCCGGGATACAAGCGAAAAGTTATATGGGGATTTAATAATATGGCCTGATCTCTTGAAGCTTCCTTATTATTTCCAACCAGATCCACTGTGCGTAATGTATAGTATCACACTTCCGGTGCCCGTTTGACTCCCTTAGCCGGCTATACTCCCTGACCAGCTTTGATACAATCTTATGGCACCGTAGGATCTGCTTGGAGATTACTTCCTTACAGAATTCTGCATGTACAACTTCAACCAAAAACATGTTTCAATGAAATGACACAAGAAACCAATTGCTTAGTAATAGTTTGATAAGATTTTTAAGCGTGAGAGACGACCTAATATAGGATCCAAAGGGAGTTGTATAAAAAAAAAACATGGGAAAGAGGAAGACTGGGAAAGAGAGAGAGAATGGAAGAGAGAGAAAAACAGGTCAAGTTTCTGACGTGACGGTAAAGAGCTCACAGTGAATGATAAATTACACTTTACTTCTAAGACAGTCTCTATAGACTAACCCCACTAGTGAAGACATCAGCCGTGGCCATGACTTTGTCAGTAGCTAAGATTGAACCCGAACTTCCCTATATGTGGCTTCTATTTTTGGAAACCAGTTTATCCAGATCTGTGTAACCACTGTTTCTGGTTCCTATTTTTAGTAACCAGTTTACTTGGATCTGTCTCACCACTGTTTCTGCTCAGCTGCAGACAACAGGGCTGTTTTTTGTTGGGTCTACCTTTGGGGATGCACGTGACCTTCTGGGTCGTCCTCAGGACAACCGGGCGTGTATGTGTCGGCCATGTTGGGGTTCGATGTGCTATTTTTGGACGTGTGACTGGCGTATCTTTCCGCCAAGTGCGCCGTTATTAGTGTTAACTTCTCCACATGGTACCGTGTATGTGCCTGGCGCTCTGTCGCTGTAAATTACATGCTGGCAGCTTTACACATTGGGCCTGGGGTGGGACATTCAGTCAGGCCAAGTCTGAGAAGAAAGAGATGTATTATAGTAGCTTGAACTGAGGCATTGCCACATCAACAACCTGTTTAGAAATAGCCAACACTAGTATTAGATTAGAATATTGTTTATGACTGTCCATTGTCACGATGTGTATACTATGTACTTGCAATTAGCCCTTGGGCACGAACTTGCAAATAAACTTCTTAACCATAAAACGCCCCCATTAATCTTTCTGTATCATTCTTTCATGAAAGTGAGGTTATCTAAGGGTAATCACACTATTTTCGACTTAATCACTCTGTTCGTCGCACTTCCTTATGTTATAGGAAGACTAACGTTCTTTTGGAGGTTTATTCCCGTTGGTCATTTTCGCCCAATTTCCTAAGAGCTACGATTTAGTCACCAAGAAAACTTTTAAAGCTTGATTAGTTTCCATCTGATTAACGTATACTTTACATCACCAATAAAGCATTTTCAACATCATCCGTGTCCCCATATATGCCTTAGGGACTGTCAGTTGAGAGTATCTTTCCTGTATCACCAGACCCCCTATTCTTCCAGTCTGCCTATCCTATCTTTTGTCCGTGTTTCTTGTACGTTGTCCCCTCTATCCCGATAAAATCACCTCCACGAAAATGGTTCTTGAACCTGTGTTAAGCTAGGGGCACAACCCGCCGTACTTGCAAGTGCGTGCTGTCTACGTGCCAAAACGTGGGCAATCTTTTGGTATCCGTAAGTGGTAAGTACCGTCTCCGTACGAACACGTGGCGATTCCCACGGATTTGGGAGCACGCAGACATGCCGTAGAAATTTAAGTGCATGCAGAACTTTCTCTGCGTTCGGGCTGCGGATTCGCCCTCCGTACGTGCCAGTACGGGCGACGCACCTGCCATGTACAGACTGAACGTTTTCAGGAATACGTGGCGGACGTGGCCTCCACAAAAAACGTACGGACAAATTGCACGTACGGCGGGTTAACGTTGTGCCCCAGGCTTTACATATTTTACGTACGTGCGGTTTGTACTTCGCAGTGAGAATGGGAAACCTAATACAGCGTAAATCGTTGTCGGGACCTCCCATACAGACCCTCAATAATATCTCCCGCTATAGACCAGATAAGTGCAAGATGGACGGGAGTGTTGCTCCAATTCCCACACCACTTTCTCCCTCACACAGAAAAATATGTTTACTACTACAAAACAGTTGCTTACACCTTATAGGGGTTATCGGAGGCAAGGCCAAAGTCCACTCCACTTATCCGAATTCTTCAAGCCACTTGAATGTTGACAGCTTAGATGTTGAACATCACATCTTAAGTACGTGTGTAGTGCACGGAGCTATTCTGGTGTCTTTGTTTGACGTACTTGAAGATATAAGAACCCCAGCTACAAAACAGTTGCCAAAAGTAGCACGTTGGTGGCAACGTGACTGAGCTGGTCTGGGGAGAAGCGTGGAAGGACACGTGGTAGGTTCGCCTGGCTCGTTTTAGCATTGACCAACTTTTCCACGGTCCTTAAGACCTGTAGTGTCAATCGTTCTAATAACGCTAGTTCACCTTTATCCGCGGGGTAACCTATATCTGTTGTCTCAAACAGAGGGTATTTAGGGACATCAAGTAAAATGATAGCGGTTTCAAATTACAACATTTTCACAATTGTATTATTTGAAACCATCGTCCGTCGACAGGATGTCCGAACCTTGTTTTTAGAAACAACGAATATAGGTTACCTCCGGATAAAGGTGAACTAGCGTTAATAGATTTGCTTCTTGCTTTCTGTAATCCTCTTTTTCGACTGTTCGTGCTTGTTCTATTTTTCGTTAGGATTAGTACTTTTATACAGCCACAACAAGTTGCAATTGATGTATTTCAGATTTTCATTTGCGCATAATGCGCTTGTGAAGTACCCTTTGGCCCCTAGCATCTTTCTCTCAAACTGCAGCTTCCAAACGCAGCCCGTTGGGGTATGGGATAGCGTTGCATTGACGGCGGAGTCCGTATGGTTCAACGACAACGTTCTCAGTCAAAAGTCCGCTAAATAGTGTGCAATATACTTTACATAGTGGCCAAAGAATATCATCAGTGCCTGCCATAAGCTTGTGTGGCCCGCTCCTGTTTTGTTGAACCATTAACTTTGAACAGCTTATGTCACAGCATCATCCTCATCCTGGTCTTCCTCTTCTTCTTATGCAAGCCCACATTCACGTGGATGAATGTTGCGACTTGTGCATGTTCCGAATGATTGTCTATAAATCATTGTTCGTTTCCGTTTTTTTGGTCGTCACCGTGTGGAGTCAGCTCGGTGTGGTCGCGGCCTCGACTGTTGCAGGCTCATCTCTGTACATAGTCCAACTGTCCTGGGTAGACACGACCCACCCTGGTACGTATTCCTGGTACCAACGAGTTCAAACTGTTGGTTGTGTGCACGTCTTTGCCTGGACGGGGGTGGAACGAGTTTGCCCTCAATAATAGGACAGTTGACGGTGTCCCATAATGAATTTTGTAGAGCATGCCAACCCGTGCAGTCCTCGGTGGCCTACGTGCAAACTTTGCCTCCCACCTGTCCAAAGGTGAGGTGTGCGGGAGCGCGCTGACCCCAGGTGCGATAAAGCCGATGCCAGAGCCGATAACATGGCGACACCGAGATAACGGGAAAAACAAGGACACAGGTACCTCGGCTTGGACCTGCACAATAATGACATATTTACGTATCCAAAATTCAGAGTACTGACTAATTCACATTTTTCTAGACTCATGCCAATTCCAACATTGGGGTTGAGTTTGAGTTTATTGAGATGCTCATTGACGTCCTAGACACATATAAGGATATGCCGTTGACATTACCTTGGCTAATGGTGGTTTCACGCTGATGAGATCACAATAAACTACTTGGCTGTTGATAAGATCACGTGTCTGTAACTCTCGCGAGCTTACGTTCTGAAGTGATTGAGCATCAGTATTGATCCTGAAGAATACGACAAGTGGTCAACAAAAATTTGATCTTTGAATACGTTTCTGTTGGAAGAAAGTTAAGCATTGTACTGCAAACTAGTACATATACTTGGTTGTAAACAGGATGCAGAGCCTTAAAAAATAGGCAATCAGGGACAATAGCCTTTGCTCTGTGAGCCTTTGCTTCGTGGACCGCGCTGTTGATCAACACTTTTGACATGTGACAGATGTCGTTTTGACAACAGCCGGGATTTGCACCTGGATATAATGGTTACCAGGCAGGTGTAAGCTGCGCCTTGGAGGACACAAATATTTTCGATAATAACCTTTGTTGATAGCCTTTCTGACTGTCAGGTGGTAGCTGAAACGGGAGGAAAATGTCAAAGACTTTTGTACTTTGCACCTGTGTGGGAGCAGGAACTATTCTACAGCGTTCACGCGCCACGGTCACTGAAATATTTTGTCTTGATGCATTTGTGGTGTCTTAGTTGCTAACACGAGACAGTTTTTGTCTAATGCTCCCTGTTCGTGTCCTCGGCATATATTGTGCCTCCTTTGGCAATGATCTTTGAGAGTCTTTGAGACTTTTATTCTCAAACTTTGATCTATCGAACCAATGAGGAATTGGGCGCTATAGAATAAAGTCTTTTTTTTTCTTTTAGCTTTTCCTTTATAGAAAAACAGAGACTTAAAATAAAGCACTTCTTCAAAGTGCCTTACCACCAATCTTAGATACCTCCATGATATATGGAGGTATATTTTTTTTGTGTGTGTGTGTGTCTGTGCGTGTGTGTCTGTGTTTGTGCGTGTGTGTTTCTGTGTTTGCGTGTTTGTGTGTGTGTGTGCATTTGTGTGTGTGTGTTCGTCTGTCTGTGTTTTGCATATATGTGGTCAGCATAACTCTAGAACGTCCGGTTTTCTTTGTCATAATTTCACAACCTTCCCACTATGGGATAGTTCTACGTTAAGACATCAGGTTGATGCGCTGTGTGCCTTTAAGCTTACATCCTAGTTAGGACTGATATAACCGGTTGATGTTTATATTTTGCTAGGCAACAACCATGGCAACCAATATACCACCGACTCCACTTCTGCACCACATGATTAAGTAGGCGGAATTTCCTTTACATTCTGTTCCACGAGCAGTACATTATCGTTCATCTATCTTGAGTATTACAGTATACTGTCCGCGCCTACAGACGCTATTATTGGCTATGCATTGCGTTGCTGCCTCAGCATTATTTACTGAAGGCGAGGATACTTAAATACTCAAACATCATTAGTTATTCTATGAATCGTCTGGAGAGCTGTTTAGGGGTGTATCTATTGGAAACTTAGCGGCATATCCGCCATTTGACATTTACCTTCTGACTGAAGTTGCTTTGACAAAGAGATTAAAAACCGTTTCTATTAAATGAGCAAATATGAAACTCAGAGTTATAATCATCAATCATTTCTCTACTGGCCAATCGACATGGAAGCTGAACTTTGCGCCATTAAATTCTAACACGTCTCATAGCTGCAGCTGCCTGGTTTACTGATATAGTGCCTTTAGAGTGTAATAGACTGTGAAATTGAACAAGACTATGCGAGTGCCATTGACATATTTACATATCTAAATCATCTCCTGTCACCGTACTGTATACTGAACAAAGTGCACACGACATCGTTGTTAGCTATTTAGATTTTTGCTTAACTTGAATATACGGATATTACAAAAATAGACCAACGGGGTTTCCTTGTATCCAAGGCTAAGAAAAGGCGGTCTTATTTCCATATCAATGTATATTTGACACCATCCTGTCAAAGTACAATGTAGTTAACTTAAAATTTTCCATACTGTTCACTGTACGTGTACATGTGCTTGTGGTATTTCATTCTCCCTTGAGTTTAATAAGGATTAGGCGTATGTGTGTAGGGCTTAACAACTTCGATGCTGCACCGTTACTTTTGCAAACAAGAGATATTCAGTCAATATCATATGGCTCATATCATAACGCGCGCCTAACGTTGAGCAAAACCTTACTGATAACATGACAAGTGGATTTTAAACAGATGACGTAGCAATGTCGGCCACTATGTCGATTCTTTGTTGCCTTGGTAACCGAAAACCAAACTTTGTTAAGGCTCAGGTGTTAAGGCCAACAGATTGTGATGAGAAGGAGAGGGTTAGTTCTGGCAGATCCGCTGAGGGATGTGATTGAAAGAAGTGTGTAACGTGTCGGTCATTAATTCTGTCGGTTCTTTGTTGCCATGGTAACCGAAAACAAACTATGTTAAGGTTCATGTGGGCCTCCAGAGTGCACATAATGACGTCATCTCTCTGAGCAAGGAGGCATTAGTTCTGGTAGATCTACTGAGGGGCGTGATTGACAGGCGAACATAACGTGTCTGTCATACTGTCGATTCTTTGTTGCCATGGTAACAAACCTATGTGGTGTATGTGCAAATTTTAATGACGTCATCCCTCTTAAGAATCAGAGGATTAGTTAAGGTAATTCAGGTGTGTCGAGTGATTGACAGGATTGTATAACCTGTCTATCATTCTGTCGTTTCTTCGTTGCCACGGTAACCAAAAACAAACCTATGTGGTGTATGTGCAAATTTTAATGACGTCATCTCTCTTAAAAAGAGGGGATTAGTTCAGGTGAGCCGAATGATTGACGGGAGTGTATAACGTGTCGGGACCATCTCCGTGAACACCTGTCCAGTCTTACCTGAGCTGTCACTCACACACTACCCTCTTCACCTGAGCAAATACCACTCCAGAGGAGAGTGTATTGACGAAGGCGAGAACCACATGGTACTATTTGTCCGTGTCACGCCACCGGCCCGGTCTGCGACAACAGCTATTGTCCCGCTTTTGGTCTACATTTGCTGAGAAATGTTTGCCCAACTTGTCGTTAATAATGCCGTTTGTCTGTGCGACGTCAAAAATTGAATTGGTCCTTCCTTTGGTGGGCTTCTGAAAGGTCAACGAGCTTACGCACGGTGATCAAAGAATTACCTGAAATGCCCTTAATACAGCAAAATACAATCAATTTCCTTGCGAAATAGCATAATCTTATATTTTCAAGAACAAAAAAGGACAACCTCACTGCGTATTGCAGCATACTATGCCTGTGGAGCAACTTCCAGTTACAAAACTGTACTATAATGAACTCAGATGCTAATGGAGGTTTAGTCGATATTACTGAAAAGTCACGCTGTGTGTATAATGGCTGTCATTGAAACTATTGTATAAAGGCCATCAAGACACTCGAATGTCTCGCTAAAAGCAGTCTCATACTCTGGCACTGTCCGGCTACGTCAGACTGTCGTAAAACTTACCTAATTGGAATGACCTCGTACAATTCCTATGATTATGAAGGACCACTCAAAGACTGTTGAGACGGTTCAGTGACGCAGCAGTTACTAAAGCTAAGGGCACAACCTGCCGTACGTGCAATTTGTCTGTACTTTTTTTTTTGTGTGTGTGTGGTGGTGGTGGGGGGGGGGGGGGGCACCTCCCCTACGTATTTCTGAAAACGTTCTACGTATTTTGCGAATCCGCAGCCCAATAGCATGCAAAGTTTTGCCTGCACGTACAGTTCTACGGCGTTTTTGCGTGCTCCAAAATCCGTCGGATTCCCTACGAGTTCGTACGGAGGCGGTACTGACCACTTACGGATCCGAAAAGATTGCCCACGTTTTGGCACGTATACAGCACGTATTTGCACGTACGGCGGGTTGTGGACAGCGTGGTCGGTGACATCACTGAAAGTGGACTTCAGGCTTTTAAGCTCGGGTCCATCACCGCCTCTCAAGTTGTAAGAACACTTGATAGCTGTGAAACACTGATTACTCACTGAGTACTATGCAGAGTTTTATAGACTGTCTAGTCATTGGTATTAGTGGCCATTGTTCACTACATCACTAGACTAATTGCGTTATACTGACGAAGTTTCAATGACAGCCTAACGTTGATATATAATACCATTTGCCCTATTTTTCATGATTTCATTTCTTCTTGTCCGTCCCTAGTATCAGTATCTGTATCTATATATCCGGTATAACCGCCGTTCGGCGTAACACACCAGCGCGAAGGACCATTATCTCAGTACTAGAGACGACCAAGAAGTAAGGGGTCTTAAACCGCTTAAGAACTATTGACGTACAATATACCAACGACTTTTTAATCAATCGCCCTAGTATATGTCGTACAAATGGTTAAGGACAAGTCATTGGTCCGATTGGTGTTTATTGGCACAAGGGACAATAGTGTTGTCATTGTAAACGTTTGTTTATCAATCAGCCTGTCAGGTAAGCAAACAGGTTTTTGCAGAGTTGTCCGATTTGGTTGACCACAAATTCTTTCCTAGGGAGGGCTTTTATCATAGTCCCGTCGGGTGCTAGATGTCTCATATGGGGTTCTTTTTAAACGGGATTGTTCAGAGTAAGATCTTTAGACCACTTCAAGGTAATGGGGTAGAAGTGGGAAATGATTCTGAGATAGCGGGGGACATTTGTCTTGAAGGCTGTTTAGGTCTATTGGCGATGACAATGGTTTTCGGTCATGTGGATCGGGGTGGTGTACCCGTAACTAGAATAACGCCCCCACACCCATTCTTGTCTGCCCCCTCCTGTCCGAACCATGCACCAAAGAAGACCTGGAAGCTTTGACCCCCAGAGGAAGGGAGTGTGTGGATTATTGGAGTGGAACAGTGTAGTGATGACACGACGAAGAAGAAGAAGACCCATTAGGTTAAGCATATTGAACCCATAATATCTTCTATTTAATGGTCTAGAAAGCTAAAAGCACAACTGGTTAGCTTTAGACTTTTGTTTCCTTGAACGATGGACAAGTGACCCTGGTTTTTCGGCCCTTTACGCCGGGGTGGGGATGCGTAGTGCTATCTCCTCCCCCACTTTGTTGTCCTGTAGTTTGATAAAACACATGACCTCGCACACATCGGGTCATTGTGAAATATGTGTCCCGCGACCTAAAATATCTTCATGATTCATCTTCGTCAACTTCAGACTGATCGGCAATTAGTTCACACGGTTTGACATACTGTTCAGTAGTACATGATTCCTTATCGTTGTGTGGTGTTTTCTGCTGATTGTGCAGACCTGGTCACCCTGGCCACTTTCAATTCTACTCCTTCTCCTTGTCCAGTTTCGTTACTAACGGCCTAAACACCTAAACATCCAGTCATAGCCCACCACAGGTGTAAAGATAAAGTCCTTTTGTCTGTGGACGTCCTTTCGACCCAGCTGCAGGAAGACTTGTCTTATGTCTTATCATGAAGAGTTCCCTAAGGAGACATCAGAGAAGGTCCTTTATCGTTTGAGAGAAAACACCGTTATGCTTTGTGTCTATTCATAGTCTTTTCTGTGCCCAGGTGGAAGCTGTGAGCCTACTGACATCGCGGTGGATTACACGGTGGGAGGGGGTGGGGGAGCAGCTAAGAAGTGTGAAGGACTTACGTCAATGCCCTCAGATGCCTTTAGAGCAATTGGACCAGCAGACAAACTTTAAAACTGATATAAAATGACAGATAAGGACAAAGCATGATATAGCAAACAATACAAAAAGGCATTCACAACGTAGAATTTTGGACCAGTTGAACTATTGACATAGATCGATTGAAAATGACAGAAAAAGACAACCGGGTCAGGAAAAACATACTATATACAGAGATGTTCACAGCTGAAACCGTTAATGTTGGACCAGCTGAACTACAGTAACTGTAAAAGATAGATATTCGAAAACAAAAGCACACCTTACAGCTGTCGGTCAACACATCTTTTTGCCCTACAATGACAAAGCATGTTTTCAGTTCTTAGCTAACAGGTGTCAATGAGAATGTAAAAGTCATCAATACACGCTCCTGAACATGATTGAAGTACTCCATTGGGAATATAGATCACATGTAACGTATCATTTGGTTGTCCTTGATGGTAACCTTCACATGACTTGCGCATCCCTTTTCTATCTATATTTCCTTGTTTGGAGGGAAGGAAGGACAAATTTGCTTGTCGTTGTCCTTCATGTCAATCCATTGACTGTCTTCGTAGATAACGATTTCCCTACCTGGTTGTCTTGTATCGTGTCTAAAGAGACAGCAGTTTTTGCTTCACAATCAATGGCGTATAACATTACACCATCAGAAAACAGATGTTGTATAAACATGGCCACATCTTTCCAATTCAGTTGTACTTGATAAGTTTGCATATTGGCATTTCCTGTCATTGATAACCCAATAATAGAACTTTCCTAGTGATGATCGCCATTATTGTCTTCAACACCGGGTATCCTATGTTTGTCGCGTTGGTAAATAACTTAACATCATGTTGGCTTTTCATCAACATCCAGTCGTTCTTGTTCTCAATGTAAATGCAGAAATGTTCGCGGTGGATTAATGTTCGCGGTTTTCGCGGTGACCACTTCGAATTCACCGCGAATTTAAAACCACCGCGAACATTTTTCTATTATGATATTAGATTGCAGTCTATGGTGTTACCGCGAACTTAAATCCACCGCGAAAAGTCCTTTTCCCCGCTACCGCGAAATTAAATCCCCGCGAACTTAAATACATTTACAGTACACTGCCTGAAAGTGACTGAGACATACGTCACTCTTTCGATATCACCCAATACCACAAAGTATGACATAGATAATATCCAATTTTTTCACTCCCCAACTCCAATCTCTATCAAGGTATGCTGAGCATTCCATTGCTTCTGTGACGTCACGTCATGCAGATAGAACAAGACTATATGAGCAGTAGATCATAAGTTGCAGAAAGCTTGTGTCGAAAAGCTTGTATTGACGAATGGTTGTGACTCCATTCTTTAATTCTAAAATTTGGGTGTTGGAAGATACAGGTTGGTTCTGTTTCAGATTTTACCAGCACGGCTGAAGTTCAAGTTCAGATACGTCACTCTTGTGTGTGCTACAGTGGTGAGTGTTTTGGGGACTAGTACTGTACTTTTAACAAGCCGACTACAACCGCCGTAACTGTACTAGCACGTGTAACTGGCACGCGTACTGCCAGGTAGCCAGACGTGCTATAACAAGGTCTACAATGGGGACCGGCGTTCTTTGTTTCTTGGTTTATTTGGTCGGTTAGTCGGTCGGTCCAACAGTCAAAACCGTCAGCAGAAATAACCGACCTGGGACAATAGCACTGGCAGTGGTTCACCGCAAAGCTTACTGTCAGACTGTGAGCCATTCACCTGTTCGTTCTCGTTTACTAGAAGAGCAATAGTTTCCGTTGTAGAGTGAATGTATATTTGTATTCAGTGGTGGTGGCTTTACTCCATATATTATGTGCAGTCCAACTAGTACGTCGCATAGCTTCTTTACATGTATAGCTGATTCAGATGAACGTACAATCAATGGTCATCGAAATATCTTTATATTGTTCTATACATCAATGAAACGTGAATTCTAATGCTTCCATGCTAAACTTTTAAAGCTTAGACGATCACAGTTCAGCGAAAAGCCTATGTTTCATTGACTTTTTTTAGATACTCACAAGCAAAAGCCTTATACACGTTGCGGTCCAAAGTCCGCTTCTAACGGTTCGTTACCACCTTATAGGGCAAGCGGGGCTTGTGGTTTGGGCGACTTGTTGTTGTAAACACTTACATTAAGCCGCCATATCTTATCTTCACTACAAAACCAACACAAACAGTCGGTACAATGCCTGTCAATAAAACTCCGTCTTCTACGATAAGTTGAATGTTTGTGAGGGAGTCCGTCCCACAACTGCAGCGCCGTACTAATGATTTAACTAATGGTTCTCGTCTGTCTCTCTCTTCGTTTGTCAATCCATCTCCATCGCTTCGTCTGCGTCCAGACAGCACGCCGCATTCCGCGCTTTTTTTAGCCACAGGTGTGCCGACAGAAATGCGAGGAATGTCGCACGTAATATCAGCCTTGAAAAGGAATTGACGACATCGGTTTGCCCTTCATTTCTTCTGTCAATTCGTCTTAATTAACCTTCTTTTGGAGTAGATCACGCCACATTCCTTGCTTTTTATAGCCCAAGGTGTGGATAAAAGAAGCCGACGCGTCTAGTATGACGTGCGAACGGTGGCAGTAGGTCTTATAAAAAATGTAGGCGTACAAAAACTAGGACAAACATTCTGACAAGTGGTATGGGCTACGCACGACGTTATGCATGAACAGGTGTATAATTTCTTGTCGTAAATTCTATGGGCGTTGCCTCATTTTACATTTAATGACTACAAACATTATTTCAGTTGCTATGGTAAGTCTGCGTGGGCTAGTAAGTGCTAATAACGTTTTCTCATTAAAAGTCTACAAAATTAATTTTGCAGGTTCCTCACACACCCATAGAGCACACACTTTCCTGGTGTAGTATGCTGGTTAAAACAAGTGGATCGATTTCTTGATGCAAAAAAAGGTCTAGTAACAGGTGTTATATAAACCATGTGTAGATCAAAAAATCTTGAGAGATTTCTGTGAAATTAAACCACCTGTAGAACAAATGATCTTGAGAAATTTCTAAGAAATTAAACCACGTGTAGAACAAATAATCTTCAGAAATTTCTGAGAAACGGGGAGGATTGTAAGGACGCTCGTCTATCGACACAAACAGAAACAGGTTGCCATGTTGATTAACGTGGAGCGCCAACTTGTCACAAACGATGTTGACAGGTACGGTTTTCCTTTGAACTTCCTGGACATTGGTGCTCATCAGACCGGTGTGAGGTCCTTACTGCAACATCTAACACTGAATGAAGTTTAGAATAGTCTTGTACGTCTAATATACGACGCAGCATACATGTATGTAGCTTAATGTCTACACCCGTGGTCACTTTTATTCATGTTGCAATTTTTTTAAAGGCAAAAACGATCTTTGACAACCATGATACGGCTCTTTTTTCACCAAAAGGATCGAAAAGACTCTTTCACTGAGAATGGCAACAACTTGACGTACGTGGCCTAATCCATAAGTACATGCGTGCAAAGCTTAGTGATGAATTTAGTAATCTATTTTTCTACTCCTGCTATTATATCCAGTCCACGCCCCTGATGTTTAAATCAAATTTAGGGCACGATTCGCTTACGTCATGGATACGTCATCATACAAAGGTGTGGTGACAAATGAATCGGAACCTTCCCAGACTGGAATTCTTCTCCCCCTCTCTTCACATGACCCCAAAATAGTCCAACTCCGTGAAGACAGGCGTTAGTTCTTGCGCGTGCCCGTGCACGTGGTGTTCCGAGCCTTGCGGCATGGGATACATACGACGTTGTGCGTGAAAAGGTATAATTTCTTCTCGTGAATTCGGTGGGCGTTGCCTGTCCTTAAGTTTGATGGCCACAAACACTATAACAGTTGCTATGGTTGGTCTGCGTGGGCTGGTAAGTGCTAATAACGTTTTCTCATCAAGCGGAGTCAACAAAATTAATTTGTAGTGGAATTTTTCTCTCTCTTCATAAAATGAGCCAAAAATAGTCCAACTCCGTGAAAACAGCCTGTTCGTCTTGCGCATGCGCGTGGCGCCCGAGCCCTGCGGTGCGCCACGTGTTTGGCGTGTTTGTTTAACTAATTGTATCCGGAGATAAGAAACACTTGACACTTTGAACCCTGCAGAGATCCGCGGGACTGCGGGCCCGCAGATAAGTCAATAGGTCTAAAACGGGAAGGTTGCCAAAGAAGGGAAGTTTTTGGCATTCTTCTGGTAGATTTAAAGCATGTATTGTAACCATGGTGAAGTGGCATAACTGTCCACGTGGCATTCGTAGCAAGATAGGATCAGCTGGCCATTGAAGTATATTGAAGGCATTCCTTGGATAATTATGTCTTGTCACGGAAAAAAGTTTCCATACATTCTTAGCCAAGGTCGAACTTCTTCTCTTCATTCAGGTGGAAATGAGAAGTACCTAGCTTTAGTTAGAGTCGTCCCTCGGATAGGGCATTAAATGGAGGTCCCGTGTTAGATGGAGAGCCACACCTAAGCACGTTTAAGTACCCACTACACTTATTGAAAAGAGTCCGTCCCAGTTTGAGTGAATCAAACCTTACAGTATTGCATGCCATGCTAGAATGATCACCGTCTCATTACCCCCCCCCCCCGTTCAATATGGGAGCGACATAGCTACAACTTCCCCCGCGAGCAAAACTTTCGCAGAGCGCTCTACGATATTTTTCTCAAGCAAAAACGTTTCTTTGCGTTTTGCTGTGCTTTCAATACTTGCTTTTCACCTGATATTCCAATGAAGTCAAAGGTTACATTAATGAAAGTCAGGTCTCAGCGAGGTCACAACGCGAACGCCGTCTGGTCGAAAGTGTTGTTCTGGAGACTCCTCTTCGGTCTTCCCACCATTAGCCATTGACAGGTGTGGAGTGTTGGACGATGTTTGTTGGGAGTGACCTACAGAACGTCGGCACCAGGAATTCCCGCTATTTCTCCGAAGGAAAGGAGAATTTGTTTGTGCTGTCAGGAGTCTAAGCTTAGGGGACTCTTTCTCTCAGTTTGTGTACTCCTAACTTTGGCGGAGAATGTTGGAAAGAAACAAACTTCAGTCGGAAAATACTTCATCTCTATTCAAGCGTTTCCTCGTGGCATAAAGTTTAGGTATAGGTTGTACCTGTTACGTTACGTGTAAGTGAAGATACAAAACTACTGGTTCTCTGAGTTAAGAAAATCATTAATACATTCTTTAGGAAAGAATGGAGAAAAAAGACAGGGAAATGTCTGAGAAAGAAGAGTTTATCTTGATTCCTTACCCCACAATACGCAGACTGAATGCCCATCTACAGAGCCGAATAAGAATTAAGATCTCTCAGTGACTTTGCACATTTTTGTTTGCCAAGAAAGGAATTCCCTAACAAATATTGTACAGGAAAGTGAAAAGCGGTTGTTTGTACAGCTTATCAAAATATGTTATTTTTTGGTCAGGATATTTTCTAAGTCTCTTATCAAATGTTATTCAATTATTTTATCAGGTCCATGTATATTGAAGCTGTAAGTAAGCATATAAAGATCAGCAACTTTTCTTAAAAGTAAACATGCGGGTGTCCTACTCAAGGATACTTAGTAAACGGACTGAATATTCGCACTGGTCCACATTTTCTTTGGGGGGGGGGTCTTTTGCAGATTATTGGGACTAAAATTTAGAATTCATTTCCTTCATTTTGGGGAGAATTTTATGCTATCGTCTACCACTTTCTGTGCCATATAGATGATCACGAAGTATTGGGGGCCACTAAGTGGTGCATTATCATTTTCATATCGCGTTTTTCTTTTTAAACTTCGCTCTGAATTTTAGCTTCAGCTTTTGTATTTTTTTGTACACTTGAACTTGTAGTTAATCTGTATGGCTCTGTCGTTACCTCTTGACCTTTATGACATTGCCATAAGTCAAATTCCGTGCTCCTTCGTGACATCTCGGCTTTTTCCTCAAGTGTGTTACGCAACGCGTGAGAAGTGCGCGAAGTGGTGGAGACTCTCCAGAAGTTGACCGTTCGGTGACACTCACTTGAGAAGACTAACGAATCTAGTAAACGAACTTGGAGCGTGACCACATTGCTAAACTGGGCAGACCTTTGGACAGGTGGTTGACCAATCAGAGGGCTGCTAGCACGACTCCTTCACGTGATCGGTCCGTCCTTCTCGGTGCAAAGTCCTCCTCACACGGAGTCAGATCCTCGTCAGCTGGTCAAATTTTCCGCGTCGAAAACAAGCTCCATAATTTATTGCCGTTTGATAGCCGTTCTGCGATTGACTCGTAACGTACGCCTCCTGCCGAGTGAAGGATGCTGATGGGCACCGCCCTGGCAACACCTCCGACGCTGTCCCCTAAGGTAGGCTGTTCTTACCGTGACGTTGTTCTTACGACAAGCTCACTCCTCGACGCCGTGACGTCGACGGGATATAAACGTAAGCAAACTCTGTAAAGAAAAAAAAAAGAAGAATTCGGAAGCTCGGATTCCGGCAGAAGTTATGACATACATACAAACGGTGCCGCTGATAACCTCCTGTTTCCGACTCCACGTCGGCGGCGGGGAGGGAGGTATGAGGTATGCAAAGTAGCATTCCTGGGACGGAGGACTTGATAAAGCCTGAACAATTAGGGAGTGGGTTAATGTGTTTAGTATGCATGCTCTCCATTCATCCTGTCACTTTGCTATGTGGTAGACAGTTGGCTACGTTTGAAAGGTTCGCACGATTGTTTGTCAGCAAGGCCTATAAAACTCGGCGGCGCGCGTGTCTCGGCCTCTATCGCCTACCAGCCTCCAGGTCTGCGTACGGGTCCTCACCAGACTTCTGCCCGAGACTCTTTCCTACTGCAGCGACCCACTGTCTGACTATAGTAAGTGTACTGTGGACTTTTACCCGCCTCTATGTATGGATTTCTTCTCATACCGCCAAAAGTTTAAGTGTTTCTTAGGTCGCGTGCCGGATTCTTTCTGATTTTATATGCTTTTTATGTTTTAAATTTTTTTCTCTGTCTTGATATTTGGTGTCGGTACTCTAGCCTATGTCTTAGCTGGTTCACATGTAAGCCTCTACACATGTTTAAGATTGGTGCGGTTCTTACACAATGCGCCGCGTTCTGCATGTGTAGCGAATTTAGCAGCGTGTCATCTTGTCATGAGGATCCCGGCTCGTGTTCTCGGCGTCCTTGGTGGTATCTTCACGGGCCAAGGCGGCACGCCGACTCCCCGCTACGGGTCGCCTCCCTCCCCTGCACCGAGGGAATTGCCGGCGCGGTACGGTGGCGTTCCGCTCGGGGTCAGCTGAGTGGTCACGCCTATAGGACTTGTAGACTAAATCTGTACGGGTGCTCCTTGATGTGAGAGGTTGTCTAGGTGACTGCCCGACCCCGTGTCGGCTGATGCGGGTTGTAGGTACTGTCAGAAAGGTCTCACCTTGCGGGTTTTCCTCCACCGCGAGCTGAGATAAGACCTTCCTGTTCCCCGCGCCATGGATCCTCCCCCACCGCGGCAGCGCTGGGAGCTGTGAGCCGCTATTTTCAGACCAGCCTTGGACTATCTATTCTTTTTATCTTTCGCAAACTGTGTCACGAGTCAAGGCATTTGTACAGAATAGATCTAAACAGTTCTGGGCGCGTCAGCCTTTTGTCGGTGAGTTCTCTCCCTGCATGTATATGTATGGCCTAATGATAGTAGTAATATCGTTTAGGATTGCTTTTGCAATTCATTTTTTGCAGAAGGGAAATGTTTTACCTGTTGTATGGCTCTTTCTGAGGCACACAGTCATGTCTGAACAGGGTGTGTCACCGATTTACTGCTGTGTACCGTTATGTGTTCAGGGATTCTTTTCAATTTTTGTTACGCCGGCGCTTTTGTTGTTCTAGTCGACACGGCCGCCTTCTTTTCTGTAGGTTAGGCTAGGTGAGGCGCCACGCCACGTGGCGACTATCCGTCTACCTGCCGAGAAGAGATGTAATATTTTGTAGTCTTGTCTCCGCTCTGAATGACAGTGTCTGCGATATGGCTACTTCCCTTCCGCTTAACTCGTCAGGAGGCCTACTTATTTCGGTAGCGAACATGTCGACGACAGACACATTCGACGAGTGAATCCACTGTGAAATGAGCTGACATTGGCTTAAATGGGTATACTAAAAACTTAAAAAAAATACAATTACAATTGCTATTGCTTGATAGTTTTAAAGAACGTTTGCAGATAAATGTTCAAAAGTTAGGTGTGACAAGTCGTTCAGTGTAATATAACCAGCTGCTGCCGCGCCGCGTGCCTGCGAAGGCGGTGCGTTACGCCGAAGGGCGGTTAGAACGGTAGAGTAGAGTAGAGTTTTTAGATACAGATCCTGAAACTACCAAGTTTGCATGTTGTTTTTCAGACCCCCTTGTTTTTCCAAGACAAAAATATTATTGATTGCTTTGTCACGTTTGTGGATTATCACCTTTCAAAGCATTAATCAGCATAATCCCCGACAATTATCCTAATCTGATAAGTTCGTTAGTGTTATTGATAGCCTTTCAGATTAGGTAGATTAGCCCCGACTAGGGGGGCAAATAGATTTTCGTTGTTTTTGTTGTTTTTGCTTCGCTGTGGATACGGGAAGACACCTTACGTAAGTGAAATTTCCAGTCAGTCTGTGAAAAATAGCCTCTACCAGGCTCCACGGGTTGATGGTCTAGTAGTAGAAATTGGACAAATAGAGTCAAAAGTGCGCTAGGGAAGTTGGCCGGCCATAGGTAAGGAAAAAAAACATCTGGCCGTCCGATTCCCCTAGCGTACTCTATTTGTCCAGTTTCAACTATTAGACCACCGACGGTCCGTGGAGCCTGGTAGAGGCTGTATGTGAAAATATAAATTATCTCTTTAACGTAAGACGAAGAAATGGAGATAGACATGATAGAGTCGCGTCCGTTAACGAGACAGAAATCATACACTTTGCTGCGTCCAAAATTAATTACATCTCTTGTAATTGTAACGCATCAGTGGCTAATCCCTTACAAGGGCGCTGTTTTGCCAACATGCAAATATGAAATGACAGGTACGGACCCCCTGTGACGTCAATTTCCCCTAACGCCCGGAGTAATCTTGTCTTCATGACAACAGGTCATACAGAACGACTTTGATGTGCGGGTCCGGTATCGGCTCTGTCCGGCAGTTTGCGTCACGAGGCAGATTAACCCAGTCTCATGTCACCCAGACAGGCAAGGTTAGGGGGGAGGGTCTGCATGTCTGGCTCCGTCAGGCGTAACGAGCTATTCTAGCCGACCAGCTCTAATTCAACGTTGGTACTAAAATCAGGCGTAAATTTTTCGTTATTTGTCATCCTGAATTAATCAAAGCGTTATTGTTATCATTCGCGTCGCGACGTCTACCGCTAGATTGCCCCAAATGTTACAACATAATACCCGGATAGTTTTACAGAGTAGTTCGCCAGAATACAAAGAATCGATCTAATGAGCTCGTTCCGTACTCTCCAAGCAGGGGTTAGGCGCTGGTTGTCGTTTTTAACGTTTTTGTGCGTTTTTATCGGGTTTTATATATTTTGTACCGTTTTCTTTATGTCTCGCAGGGGGTGATAGCTTATTTTAAAAAATCCCCCCCAAAAAAACAACTGAAAACGACAAAAAAAGAATCAGAGCCCAACCCTTACTTGAAGAATACTCGTTCCTGAAGCCCCCTTTAAGAGCAAGTTGATTTACAGTTGTGAGCTTTCCTGAAGTTATTGTTAAGCGTTGTCGACTTTCCTATGTTTACCGTTACGCGTTGTTGACTCATGTATATTTACTGTTAAGCGTCGACTCTCCTATATATAACATCTAAAATGCCAGGATCCCCCCCTTGTAGACCCTCAGCAAGGTCAGAACTGTCATTCCTCCCCGCGAGCCCTTATCGCACGGCCTTGCCTCGTTACGACTGACAGCTAACAGCGCCTGGATCAGTCCTACAACTTACCAAGGCGTCATGGCTGCTTTGAGGTTTCATTTTCTGTCTTCAATTAAGAAAAACGAAATGTATCGGTCTGACCTGGTAGACTGATACAGCTTGGATTCGACTTTAGTTTAACTTGGATCTACAAATAGCTTGACATTTATACCGACTGTTCTTTCTAATGTCCTATACAAACATTATCTAGGCAAGGGTCGGATAGAAGCTTAGAGGGCAATTTAGAAGTTATACGACAATTTGTCAAGGTGTCGTTTATCAGTAGTCTCCAAGCAGACCCTACGGTGCCTTAGAAATAGTATCAAAGCTGGCAAGGGACTTAGTATATAGTGCCCGTTTGACTCCCTTTGGCCGGCTATCTCCCTTTGGCCAGCTATACTCCTGGTGCCGCTATACTAAGTCCCTTGCCAGCTGCTTTGATACTATTTGTAAAGCACCGTAGGGTCTGCTTGGAGACTAGGTTATCAGTGCCGTGTGGACGCTATACCATGTGTCTTCCAGAACCTGTCTGTAGCTATGATCTACACCCCTCCATACCTGGTGCCTTTTCCCTGGTTTCTCTGACAGTTAGATGCAATGGGCATTATCTCCGAGCAGATGTAGACACACAAAATCGTAACGATACTTCACTGCTTGCTGTATAGTCAAAACCAGAAGCTAGAGAGATTCGGGCTAGCAGTCAGAAAAAAGTTACCATCATCCACCCAACATCTGCTTGGAGACAAAAGCGAAGTCCACAATTTCGGTAGCTTGTCAGGGGATTCGAACCCATGACCTCTAGGTTCTGGGCCTACACAGCGTCACGTCAACACGACGCCACATCTGCTCGGAGATAAAAGATTTAGGGCGATGCGCCAGGTGGTGCCTTCTCGCCTTGACGCGGCTAAAATCCATCCGCCACGCCGCCGTGCGGACCAGTGCTAGTAAAGACGTTGAACTTCGCGTGAACCTTAAGAAACTTCAGACGTGTTTCTCTCCTAGCTGGGCGTTCCAGAAACTTGCCACGATCAAAGGTTTATGAGGAAACGTCACTGGGTGAGCTAAGCTGTAACCTTAACCATGCCGATCTTGACTGGACAAGGTAAAAACCGAAGGACGCTCCCTAATTACATACAGAGAATCCTGGCAGCGTGGTTTATAGCTAGCCGCTGTTGTGAAAACTCTCTCGGAATTCTAAGCTCTTGTTGCCAAAATTTCTCAGGTTTAGAGGCCTGCCTGCCCGCCGCAGGTGGAGGTATTTTGTCGGCGTGAGGCTGGCCCTTCACTCCCGGGGGGTGTGCACGCTAACCAGAAAAGCGGGTTAGAAAACTCCCATGCCGAAGGGAAGCTCCTACGGGAGTAGGACAATATTTTTGCTGGGGATTGAGCCGGTGTAGGAGTCGCACCGAGACGTTCTCAAGGCCGCGACCTAACAGTGGGGAGGCTTCCCTGTGAGAGTCTCACTCGCGTGCGGTAAATGAACCTGCTTCACTGGTATAAGGAAGACCTGCCTGTGCCCTCCTTCTTAAGACACTGTTCTGCTCCATCGCTTTCTTAATAAACGCAGCTTTCTCCTCCTTGAAGAAAGAGAAGACCACTGACGTCATTACGATTGTTGTATCAAACGATTATGAGAAAGAGACAAATACGTTTGACCCGGCGGGAATCGAACCGTGGACCTGTGATCCATGTGTACGTGTGTGCACGGATCGCCCGCCCGCCCGACTGTGAAACAGAAGCCAGACGACGTGTGTACATCTTCGGAGCTAGTCTAAACACCGCGTTATTGTCAGAGGACCAGCTTTCAATCCGGGGTGTCAGTACGACTGCGACCCTTGTGCACGTACAGCTCTGTTTACTGCCTTTTAGTAGCCAAGGAGCAAGGACACAAACACACTTTCTCCGCAAACAGGTGGCGTTCTGGAGACAAGCCTAGTGTAATCTAGTCCCCATTGCTATCTGACTTGTCTCGGGGACGATGAAACAAGAGAAATTGGCCTGAACTTGTCTGAACAACTTGCTAGCCAACTGGAACCCCTTACTTGTTCTGCCAAGTGATTCACCCTAATTTTGGCCAATCTTTCCAATTTTACCGGCTTGGCGTGGTGTAGTCTGGCGCAGACTAGTCCCAAATCTGTTCGTGTTTTTGTCTGCTTTTATTGGAATCAACACGAGCCACTTGAAGGTCGCACGTCTGCAGCTCAACAGCGCCTGCCCGGGTCTTTCAACGGTTGACTCCAATTACCGTGATCGCCGTAACGCTAAGAACATTAGACAAGGAAATGGCCTAATCAAACAGAGCTGTGACTCTGCCCCATTAGATAATTGTCCTGCCTCTGATGAGGAGTTAGGTCCTTAGGAGCGGTAATAAGACCCAGGCATGTTTCAACACGCGAACGGGAATCGCCTAAATCGCCACTAAAAAAACACTGATCGCAACCGGTAAGCCGAAAAATTAGATAAACTTGGAGCACACAATGGGTCGCTGGGGGATTGGGAAGGCAAGGCCAGCCGGGGTCTACCTTTGACTATGGTGGTCCCCTCTACAGCTGTCTGACTGACCTCTGGTTTGACCCGAGTTTCACGGTGATTTCCCTTTCTGGACACCTTCTTCAGACCACCGTAAATACAGAACCGCCCCATGGAACACCGCGTTCCAGGACAGGACACCACAAGCTCTAGCCTCTACCAGGCTACACAGGTCGCTGGAAAAATAGTAGAAATTGGCCAAATAAGACACGCCAGAAAAGTTAGACGGCCGAGGAGTACAGTTTGCGACATAAGTTCTAACATTTTTCCATCGACCTGTGGAGCCTGAGCTGGTAGAGGCTGCACAAGCCTGTCTCTCGCGCGGTTTTGTGACATTACAAAGCCTTCTAAGATCAGAATAACGATGTTTCAGTACACATAGAATTCCTTTCACATTAATTTGCATGAAATTGTGCCAGATTCTGTCAGAACCTAAATTAAAAATGTCTCTCCTTGGATGATTTACAAAGGGAACAGAAGAAGACAGCTTTCAGTAGACTGACAACTACAGTTTCGGGACCAATCATATCGGGGTAGGATATGACAGGTTATTGGGGAATACAATCGCATTTGAGGTCTCTTTATCTATCTGTTTGACTGTCTTTCCCTCTCTATTTCTCTTTTCGCTCTCTCCCTCCCTCCCTCCCCTCACTCTCTATCCCTCTCTTCCCTCTCTCTCTCACTCTCTCTTTATATATATATATATATATATATATATATATATATCCATCTCTCTCTCTCTCTCTCTCTCTCTCTCTCTCTATATATATATATATATATATATATATATATCCATCTGTATATTTCCCTATGATCAACTGCAGTTTGGAAAGTGAAACTATGGAAACCCAGTCTAAATCCCCGTGGCTGTCTTCACTCCTTTCATCGCCAAATGCCGGAACGTCTCAGCACAGGTGCATGATGCACAGTAGATTCCTCCCCGTGATTAGCCATCTCATGCCTGCCTTCTAGCGTTTAGCGCCGGTCCCCACTCGGGAG
Source organism: Branchiostoma floridae (assembly GCF_000003815.2). Taxonomy (NCBI): domain Eukaryota; kingdom Metazoa; phylum Chordata; class Leptocardii; order Amphioxiformes; family Branchiostomatidae; genus Branchiostoma; species Branchiostoma floridae. The sequence continues at coordinate 413,928 of NW_023365730.1, forward strand.
GTCCTCGGGCTAACCACGCCCCGCTGGGGGGTTTACCCCGATAGACACGGCCGGGCGCGCGCACGTGCGTGCCGAGAGTTGTGGGGGGTTGGTCGGGAGAGAGGCAGGGAGGGAAAAAAAGGCAGCCAGACAGTCACGTGACGAGCTGGCAAGAGGTGTGCGAGGAATAGTTTAACACGAGCTGAATAATTTTTGTCTGCTGGACGCGAGCCGTCAGTTGCTTCCCCGTGCCTGTGTGGTTTGGATGGTTGTACTTGTAGGTCTGATCCTTCCCGTGCATTAATCTTGAACATTGGGTGTAGCCGAGGCGGAGCTAGGGCAGGACTGTGGGCCCGAGGCGAGCTGCTGGCATTTCTCTCTCGCAGTATTCCGTATTGACAGAGGATCGCCATGCGTGGCATTCCATCATTTGTGTTGAAGCTAAGCATCGGCTCGACATTTCCAAGCCTTGCAAGATCTTAATCGGACCCTCGCCACCTTAAAGGCGCGGACTCGTCCCGACCAGTCGCAGACGGACCCTACGCCGTCGCCGCAGACGGAAGCTGTCACCGTCGGACCTCTGCCAAGTGCCTTCGCCTCCTCGGAGACTTCTGAAGTTTCGTCCAGGTGGAAACTTGGCCGGGGACCGCGCATTCCTGGGATCCTCGCGGAGCGCTGGCCGAGCCGCCGCCTGCCTGTCGGACCCGTGACGCGAGCAGGGCTGCGATTCCCGTTGACCCGCTGTCTGACCTCCCGCCAACCGATCGCCGGGTCTTCGAAATACGGGCCAGATCCTGCGGCAACGCCCCTACATACACCCTGTCTTAAGACGCGCCAACTCTGAGGTAAGAAAGAGTAAGACGCTTGCAAGTATAATCTCTTGAGAAGTCTTTGTAGTAGAGAAGCCCTGACGTCGTCTTGGAGTCGTTGTGAAGGTAGACTCCTCCCGTATCTTCTTTGTACGCATTTTCTGGATTTGTTTTGACCACCCCTCGGTCATCACCCGTGTCATAACCGGCGTGTCCTTCGATCTGGGTACGATAGACCCGCCTCTATCTCCGTGTTGTCATTCCTCCCGTGTGTACAAATATTGGGGCCTTCCACAGCCGCGTCATTTCTTTGTCTGTGTTTGTGCTAGAGGGTGCAATGTTGGTGAGTACGGACACGTTTTTAGACTTAATATTTCCTTGTCGCGTTGTTTGTAAGGACTGAAACATGTCATTATCCTTCTCTAGACTATTTTGGGGACTTTTTCCAGACGTCTGCACGCCATATGCATTGCCCTTCTCTGCTGTAGCTTTAAAGGAGACCCGATCGTCTGTCCTATCATTCTCTAGTTTGGATAACCTGTGGACAGAGAAACGGGAACTACCGCATCCATCCTATCTCGGGTCTACCATTTCAAGACAAACAGGCAGGTATCAGTAGCGATGTTCAGGTTTGCATTATGGCATCGCCACATGTCATTCCGCTGGCAGTAGCCCTGTGTCTGGAATTCTGGCTGTGCAGTGCCGAGGAGCTCTTTGAAAATTGTCGCGGCCTGGAGTTTAGTCATAGTCTCTGTGTTTTTCTTCTTTTGTTCAACGGCTTATTTGCGATCTCTTCACAGCAGTCGGTTGGCTAGCATTGTCCTTTGCTGTGGTAGCGGTCTTGTGGGGAACGATAGTGACTATGCACTGTTTGTTCAAACTATGTCTTAGATATACCAAGATTACAAGTCCATTTGAACTTTTGCTCAGTGTCTTTTCCCCTGTCTTTAAGAACAGTGTTAGGCAAGATACATTAGTGAAGATGTTTTACATGTCTATTCGTCTTTAGCGCGGTTGTACGACAGAAGGTTTAAGTCTGCCAAGCTTAGCCCGGGCATTTCGTGTGTTGTAGGAATGCCAATGTCACTTTGTGGAAACAGAGCGATTACTTTATCTCTCTTTCCAGCTTGCGTCGCCTCTATGGTTAAGGGACCCTAAACCTAAGGTGGCAGCCAGTTTATTGGACTTGTTAATCCCGTACTGATTTTATAGAGACTGCTACAGGTGTATCCATAGGTGGTTAAGGAGATGTATGAATTTCAATATTCAAAATGCAACCGTTAATTGTTTTTTAGCCACCCCCGTTCCGCCATGAGTTGCTTTTGGTCATTAGCTAGGCATCGCTACGATTGTTCTCAGCCTTAGAAACGTGTGTGTGTGTGTGGGGGGGGGGGGGGGGGGACTTTTGTTACTTAATGCCCAGTTGGAAAATGCAGGTGACATAATTACCGTGAAGGTGCGCCACCTTTCTATATACCTCAGATCCGTTCATGTCGCCCCCCTCCCCACAGCGTGTCCAAACATGTTGCCTTTAGCCTTACAAAACTTCCGCGAATTTCTGACAAATTCTCACGTCACTTTGTACTGTCTCCTTCGCTCACAAGTCGAGAACTTGCACGTGTCCAACCTGTCTAGAGCTGCGCCCATCTTGAACAGTTCTCGTTTATGGCCCGAGGCCTCACCTTGCCTAGTGTCTCCGTGCGCACACAAACGTGAGCCCAATTTGCACCGCCATCTCGACTTTCTGGCATCGCCCGTAAATGTGCGAGGACGCGAGCTGTCTTGTTGTGTCACACGAGACAGGCATCAAAACGTCCCGCGTTTGTAGTTCGTCTAGTTGGTAATCATGCCTCCTTGTGTCACTGGCAACAGACATAAGTCTGTGTTTCATGTGTAGGGCTGTTAGCGTATAGATCTCGACTGCCTATCTTTACCGTATGATACCAACATGTGGAAACTACAACATAGGAATGGGTGACATTTCTTTATGTCACGTCCCACTCATCTGCATTTTTGTTTTACAGGCTAGCATTGTTGCGTGGTATCTCACTGCATTTGGGGCACTTGTGTGGCACTGCGGGGTTCGAAATATTACTCAACGAATTTCAGAGATAAAGAACGAGTTATTACGTTTGATGTATATTGCTGTCTTCAAAGTCTTACTTTTATGTATTGTGTAATATCTAAATTATAAAAAAAAATAACATTGCCGCAGTGAACGAACCCTGTAGTGCCGCACTGGTGCCCCAAGTGCAGTGAGATACCATATTTACAGACGACAGATATGAAGATTTGCAACACTTCAGTACTTTAGACGGTCAATTAGACCTGATTCCATGCGTGTGAAACAAGAACCTAACCAGCCTGTTCTCTGCGTGTGTTACAGGCAACAGGCATGAATCTATCCAGCGTGTACGTGCTCGCCAGCCTGGCCGTGGTGTGCCTGCTCGTGAAGGAGACGCAGGCGGAGTACCTGTGCGGTTCCACCCTCGCCGACGTGCTCTCCTTCGTCTGTGGGAACAGAGGGTACAACTCACAACCCAGGCGGTCCGTGAGCAAGAGAGCAAGTGAGTGTCCTTTCTATCTATATGAAAGATCGAGCTCCGGAGGTGAATATTTTTGTCTGTCTGTTAGACACCAAGATAACCCAAGAATGGCCTTCTGGATCAGTTTCATACAGGATGGGACAAAAACTGGAAACGATAAGGTTTCGGGTCCCTGGCGGCCTTCCTGGGTACTGCAATATAATTTCTGATGTGGATCAAATATCGTGACCATAGCACGTGTTCTGGACGTGCTATGGTCACGATATTTGTAAGATATATCTTGTGCTCGGCAAAAGGGGCCATAAGTTTGGGCCCTTTTCAAGAAAGGAGAACTGCAATGATTTTTTTCATGATCATGTTCAAAAAAAATTTAACAAAAAAGATACAAAGCATTGTCCAACTCGTGAAATTGTCCCTTTCGGAAAATCTTACCAATGATAAAAAGGTCGGATGGTGTTAGGAAGACCAAGTGACAACAGACCTGCTGCACTTGCTTATGACAATAAACACTCCAGACTCGTGTTCTGGAGAAGGACTCCTAAAAATCCCCATGTCGAGAGGCATCGCAGAAGTTCCCGACCTTCCTTGCGGCTCTTCTGCCTTCCCAGACGCCCTTGGGAGTTGCCTACTCGGTGGCCACGCGCCAACTGTGCTACTCTAACTTCCCCGTCCTGAGCGAACAATATGTTTTCCTTTTCGGCCCCAATTTGAAAGATGGCACCTGGAGAGGAGTGTTTAGTCCTGGGTGTGAAAGACGTGTCCTAATTAATCGCTGGAAGCCGCGAAAAGGCGGTGCACACGAGATCCCGGTACAAGGCCGCCCGGAAGCCGGGCTGCAGACCCTGATGAGGCGTGGTGCCTCTGCTCAAGGTGGTTCCGTGTACTTAGGTTTACAACGTCCTTGGTCAACCTAACAACAAAATTAACCTTATTCATTCCGCTCTCTTTAAAACAGCTGGTGCTCTGTTAGAGTATGTCTTGTAAACCAGCTTTAAACACCCTGTTTGCGTGGTGCCTCCACTCAAGGTGGTTCCGTGTACTTTGGTTTACAGCGTCCTTGCTCAAGCAAACAACAAAATTAACCGTATTCATTCCGCTCTCTTTAAAACAGCTGGTGCTCTGTTAGAGCATGTCGTGTAAACCAGCGTTGAACACCCTGTAAACTTCATTATTCTGTCCTCAATTTGTCCGCACAGTAACCATTTGGCAGGGAACGAGGTGATTATACGCACTAGTCGTTTTGGACAGTGAGATCGTACAGACCGCTGAGAAACGTGCCGGTGAAGTATAGGTAATTATAAAACACCCGTGATAATAGGCAGAGCAAATGGCACAAGCCAATACACTCCGATGTCGTCTGTTTCGGTGGAAGTCATTATGAATTAAAGTCTTAAAACATTCGGGTCTTCTAACACTTAATATTGGCCATACTCCAGGTTTCTACTGAACCAGATTATTCCCTGCAGAAGACTGCTGGTAGTGAGACAGGTCCAATCTAACTAGCCTCGTTACAAACGTGGAAACTCCTCGGCCATATGGGTACACCTTTGCTATCTTAGATACTCAGATCCCATTTAAGACTAAGAAGATCTTTTAAAATACCAAACGGTTGAGCCACTTGTCCAATTAAGGCGTTATAAGCTTTTTTCATAACATTACAAAAAGAGTCGAGAGACTCATTGTAGGCTCGGGTACAGAAAAGCCCTATGAGTTGCTCGGATGAAGTCCTCTGGATCCTGTAATCCTGGGAATGACGAATGCCCCTAATCGCGCGGTGACCCTGGCCCGGTTCTCCCCAGGCGAGACCTGATGATGTCCAAGATCACTCCGACTGGAGGAGATTCCGAACGGGTCCTCCGTATCTCAGGAATGGAATTCTCAGCTGATAGCTGAACGACACTCACGGGACACCCTAGCTGACTAAAACTCGCTGCAGGCGTCAGCAGAATTGACTCTTCAGCCAAACGCAGAACTGTGACGACTCGGGCACTCTCGATGAAGTTACGACAACATTTTCATCGGCGTTGAAGTACAGTGATTAGTTTTCCATGTCAGGAGTATAACATGCTAAGAAATCATGATGGGTTGAATAGATCACACCAAAACTAAATTTTCAGCCAAACGCAGGTGATCCGGGTGTTCTCGATGAAGTTTATGTGATTACGAAAACATTTAAGTGTTTATTGGTGTTAGAGTAACTAGTTTTTCCATGTCATCTGGAGTATAACATGATGGGAAATCTTGCTGGGTTGTCGATCGTCTGAAGAAGAATGTCATCCTCGGTTGGCGACGTCTGTAGGAGGTCCGATAAGCTTAGTGCTGACGTAAGAGAGGAACATAACATTTCTTTTCAAACTGAAGACAATACCAGACAGGCTTTGGATGTGTCTCTCTAGATCTGCCGGAGTCCCAAACTTCGGTGTTGAGTATGCGTCAATGGGTCAGCAAGACAGTCGATAACAATCGTTATGTTGGATGATTACTGATAAAGTTTAATGCAAATTTTGCCCGTGGGCTAATTGCAGGTAACACGAGAGATTCATACTCGTTATATAATTAATACAGACAATACTCGTCATATTATTGGTCGGTATTGACCTGGGGAAGGTAACAGACAGTTACTAGGGCGTCGCCAAAAACTTCGTCTATGTAAAAACGATTGAGCAAAAAGTAGCTTTGTTATCCATCGTTGTTGGAGGCTGTACGAGTTGGTGCTGTTACATAGGTCGTGTGATCGTCGTACGATCGCTAACTTCGGACAGGGACAGTTTTCAAAAATACTCGCAACCCTCTGTCGATCTTAGATATGGCCGATCTTCCATCGATACGCCCGCAGATCGTGGATAATGTGACCGTGGTATAAGAGTTGGTGCGCGTGAGCAGGCGGTGTCAATCCGTCAGCTCTTCCCGCCACTTCAGTGAGGATGTTTAGAACGGTGCCGTAAACCGGCCTGGAGGGATGCAGGCTTGTAGCTTAAACGTGCCGCGGTGTGGATACGAGAGTGTCACCGTTTGGCCTTGACAAGATCCATAAACATTTAAGGTCGGCTGGGAGGGTTCCCAACATTTTTTTGCTCCACATGATCTGCTGACGGTCCCGAAATAGCTCCACTGGCCTTTTTCTGCTCCGACTATCCTAACAAACTTTTAACCAGCGCGTTTTAAATCATGAGAAAAGCCACCATCCGATGCGATATGTCTCCGCCCTGCCAGGGTGTCCGCTCGAGCGTATCATTCTCCCTCGTAAACCTGAACCTGACATTTTCCTGCACATGGGAGACCATGTGGGGGACTTTTAGCACCGCCGCTGGTTGGGATGGATAGAAGCCACGTGTAGCGGGATCGGGGTTTATGATAAATCATGGCGAATGGAGACAGGTTGGACAGCAGTTTGAACACTCGCAGCGGGAAGGAACGGAAGCCAGGCCGGCCTCGGCTGGCAGGCTGTCATAAGAAGTGAAAACTTACATAACTATTCAAGACAGCCAAAAGGGGACATCGACCTAAAACTGAGGAGGGAAAATAGGACCGGAAGACTAATTTCTAACCCACAAGTTAGAACCGACATTCTTGCGACCTCAGTTCAGTTAGAAGCGTGCCAACAGACGTACTTAAAGGTTTCACACTCTGTCATAAGAAGTGAAAACTTACATAACTATACGGGACAGCCAAAAGAGGACATCGATCTAGCACTGAGGAAGAAAAATAGGCCCCAAAGACTAATGGCCCGATCCCAAAACTCCGCCTCCTGTTCGATCATGGTTCTATTTCGAAAACCTCCGTCAAAAATAGCTACTTCCGTCCATATGGGGCAGTTTTTGACGGTGGTGTTCGATATAGAATAGGGAGTTCTATCTGTTCGATATGGCGTTCGACAGGATCGGTCCATTCTAACCCACAAGTGAAGAAACCGACATCCGATCACAGTTTGGATGGAAGCGTGCCACACGCCGAACTTTAAGGCCTCACAGCCAACTTGGCCTGCCTGTGTTTCTCGTCAAGCCTGATAAATGTATACTTAACGTTATAACAATATTTTCAACATGTCTTGCACTGACACCCATTGGAGTAATGTTTGAATGATCGAGACCAAATTTACTTCCCAGGTCCATTGTACCGGTAATTGTAACCAGCATTCACTTTTGTCCATACATCGCAACAGAAGTTATGACTTGTCTTGAGACTTAAAACAAATCTTGAGTATGACCTTTTACAAAATAAGAGGTTAAAAATGTGACACTGGCTAATACGTCTTGATTATGCTAAGATGCTTAAGAAATGGCTTTTCTTTCAATTACCTATGTGACTTGAGTCTTAGAAGAAAGGTAGACTTAACTTCTTGGCATCCTTCTGTCTCGAGAGACAATGGAATTTATATCACAGAAACCATGCCTTATCTTATGGGCGATAGACCCACTAAAGACACATAATACCAGGACAATCTTAAACTCCGGGTTGTCTTGAGATCTAACGCAAGACATGACTGAGGTCACGGACATGACTTAACTCTCGTCTCGGGGATCCGTGAGATTTATTCCTACCTGTCCACCTTTGGACCTCGTCTGGGTTTAATGCTTTGTCTGGAACCCATCTAAAGGCAACTGTCGGTCGTCAGGGTTGGGAAGAATTGGCCGATAACATTGTAACTGACTACCAAATGCATTGACAACAATTTTTTAAAACGCCTATAATGATTCTGAAATGATTCGTAGACAACGAATCTAACTAACGATCCCCTCATAGCATAATTAAGCGGTCATATGTGTTAGTAAATATCTAAGCTTTGCCTAACCAACACTTACACATTTGGGGCAAGTCTCAACCACTTTTACCAGTGTTGGTTCGATAAAATTTAGTGTCTCTACAACTATAACGATCCTCTCGTCTGCAGGACGAAGACGAAATGGCAACAGCGTAACTTACATTTACATCAACTTTAGCAAGGCGAATAATGCTGTGATTTTCGCTTGTACTTGACTATATCTTCGCCCTTCTCTGTGTCTTTTACCAGTGTTGGTTCACTTGGTTGGATCGATAAAGTTTAGTTTCTCTATGGCGATTCCCTTGTTTGTAGACAAAACGGCAATTACTGTATTGAGCCTATATTGGCCTTGTTGAAGTTGTTGTTAATGTACTTGTCAGTTACACTGTTGTCATGTTGACCTAGCTACCTGTGTCTTTTACAAGAGTTGGTTAGATGGAGAAAGTTTAATGTCTCTGTAACTATTCTCTCGTAACAACTTTAGCACGACCAGCAACGCCTCATTACAGTGATTATGGTTGGTACTAGACCACGGACCTATAGCTAAATATATCTTCGCTCTTCTCATGTGTTTCAGTCGACTTCATCTCGGAACAACAAGCGAAGGACTACATGGGCGCCATGCCTCACATCAGGCGGCGCCGCGGGCTGGTGGAGGAGTGCTGCTACAACGTGTGCGACTACAGCCAACTGGAGAGCTACTGCAACCCGTACACCACCGCTCCAGCCACCGCCACGCCCGTCAGAACCACCGAGCCGCAGCCCGAAGAAGCAGAAGACGACCCCCTTGATGGCATGGTAGGCGACCAAGCTCCTCTGGGATCTATCGAGAACATAGAAAACTTGGTCTATCATTACGACAGCGACGACATCACGATAGACGCGGCGAAAAAGGAGCCGAAGAAACTTAAGGAAATCCTCGGGTCTTTCGAAGATAAGAAGGCGAACCCCGTCTTTCCGTTCATCAGACAATCCAAGAACATAAAACCCAACAAGGTAAGGAGCGTTTCTGAACAGCATTACTGCACCTGTATGTACGAGTATGTGGAAACACTGAATGTACTGACTCGAAAACGATAGAGGAAAGAGGGTTAAGGTAGGATTAAAAGTGAAAACAATCCGCGGAATGAAAATGTCGACCAGTTTCACGCTTAGAGTATGGAAACACTGAATGTACTGACTCTAAAACGATAGAGGAAAGAGGGTTAAGGTAGGATTGAAAATGAAGACGACCCGCGGAATAAAAAGGGCTTCCAATTTCCCATTTGCAGCATGGAAACACTGAATGTGTTGACTCTAAAACGATACAGGAGACAGGGGTAATGTCAAACGCCAAATTTCTGACCATAAAAGAACTGAGTCATTCCGGCCTGTGAGACTTTGTGATCTGGAACATTGATAATCTACTGGATTAGCAGCTTGTTGGGAGCAGCCCGGTGTGGCTGTGAAGTCTGTTTGCCCCATCACGACCGTGGCACGCTCCGCTAACTAGTCTGCCAGGCACTGTTTACCCTAGCCTGCGGAGCAAGGAACGCATTTACATCTGTAGGGCACGATCTGGGCATCTTAGCACAAACTCAGCAGCAGCACTAACTCGTAGCGCAGATCTGTATATAACTTAATCATCAGGACTTCGAGCTGGGGTCAGGCTAAATCTGATGATGATGTAAAAATGATGAGGCCTGCTGCTTCAACTTTGTCCTCCTCGCGGCTCCGTGGTTAGGGACACTAGTTGAAGTTTTGAATATACCTTTATTGGAAACAAATATGTACAATAAACAAGCTTTCGTGGAAGCTCATATGTGTTGGTAGTAACCATAGTACAATGTTAAACTTTCTTCCAACACAAAAGTTGACATGGTTGCCTGAATAAGGCGGCAGTGGTTGATCCGTGTGTACTTTTGTGTTGGAGGAAAGTTAAACATGGTTGTACTAGAAAAGCTTTCGCTGTAACATTTGAAAGTGTTTTATATGTTACTTCTACATGAATCATGAGCTAATGACTCATTCTTTTTTTTCCAGTTTCCCGACAACTTCGCCCACCAATACCCTACCGACCTGGTAGAAGAAGGACCAACCAACGAGATACCGGAATCGCCATCACAGAAACCCACCCTGGAGCGTCTCGGATACAAGCACAACCAAACGGACAAGAAACAACCAACAGAAAACAACAACAACAACAACAGAGCCAGAGACAATAGAACCAAATCCTCCACTGTGGAACCTCACACTGTACCAGAGTATATATCAAAACAATACACACATAAACCGCTCATCACGTTGCCGCGAGGTACGCCCAGAAGAATAGAATCCCCGGGACAGTTATCACTCAACTGAGCTGAGCTGAGTACACTCTACTCCAACTAATCATTCCAGTGTGCACCCCCCTCCCCTTCCCCAACGTCTAGGAGGCAGTTTCTCAAACCTTTCCAATGGCGGGACTCCATCCAAGCTTACGGCAGGCAGTAGTAGTGGATCCACGCACAGAAAAGTAGAAAACCAATGGACGCTTCACAACGCGTGGATCACACACAGTATCTTGAACATTCCTGATCGAACATTTGTGTCGCTACTAGGTTTATGTTTTGTCCTTAATTAATTACAAAGCACAGTCCAAAACTGGTGCTATGATCGTTGGGTTCTGCAATGTAATGGGGAGCCCATATCAACTGGTCTATGCAAGGTGCTGCTAGTATGTATAGTGTGATATAATTTATTTTAGATAAAATCTAGGGACTGGACATCTGTACCGTGTTGTAGGCAGACAATAAGAGATGTACAATATGTTGAAAACAAAACCAAAGCTGCTTGCGACCGTTCCACGTATGTCAGGGGCAACGAGGCCAAAGGAAGCAAGGTTAGGATCACGTGAAATCTCGCGTGAATCATGTGATCATCACGTGATCAAACTGCTTCCCCATTGGTCGAATCTCGTTGGTTGGAGTGACGAGGTCACAATAAAAGATGACATGAAATTATTTGTGATCGTCAACGTATATATTGTTTTGATTTTTGAAGACATCTTCCGTAAGCTTCACTGTTGTTTTTAGGATGCAATTCCCCCATCAATTGCTATAATGGCATTGTTTAACATCTTTCGGTGCAAATTTATAGAAAATAGCACGAAAGACATTGGATACTGCTTAAAACATTTTACATGAGCAAGACCATTGCAATTTTACTACCCTTTGACTCGGTGCCATGTAAAACAACCGCATGGATTTACCCCTCCAAGAAAAAGATCTTAAAATATTTACCCCTTCAATTTAACTTCACTTTATTCAATGTGAATTCTAAAAAGACCTATACCAACAACCATGCTATTTTTTTTTTTGGTTATAGTTTATATTTATCGGAAAGTTACTTTGGGATTGACAGAAAGAATTCACTCAACTTCATGATCTGTAATAATCTGAATCAGATGGGGACCAAACACCTCATACCACTACTTTACGTATGCATAATAGTATCTATCTTCTCCCATGATTTACTATTGTTGAAAAAGTGCGATGTTCGTGTATCAAAGTCTTAGGAAGCTTTAAAAAAGAACTAGAAGTGTGTCTACCTACCTCTGAACTTTGGAAGTGTACGGTAATACTTGTTTAAAATCAAACACCTGGAAAAGTGTCAACAGACACCGAATGTTATATGGCATATCACTTCCTCTTTCGTGTCCTCAAATGACACATGCTAATATTTACGTACACAGCTTTCCCAGTTCAGTAGGAGGCGTATCATCTGAATATCCAGGCAGATTTAACAGTGGCATAAGATAGTATCAACGCTGGCCAAAGGAAGTCATCAGCCACTCCAGTAGCCGAACACACTCCTAGGCCGGCTCAAGTCCTCTGACAGCTTTCGATACTATCTTATGCTACCGTAGTATCTGCTTGGAGATTAGTAGTATCTATAGGGACCAACAAGTGACGATCGACCGATATTCTGGGTCGTAGTGTGAAACGCTGGCTGAGCCAGACGTAGCTAGGACCCACACAAATACTGAGATTTGCTATAGAACCAACGCTAACGCGAGTACGTTGTTGTCTACATTGTCTATTGAAGACAAAGAATATATTCTGTAAGTTTCACAAATGTGCTTAAGTCCTTAAGAACGAGCTGTGTGTCTGATTGTATCATCAGATATTTGTTCCAAACTTGTAATCAATATTTTATCAGATCAACTTTCGAAAGTTTTCGATCGTTCGGAATTATGACACCATTCATCATCATTGCACTTGTCTCTCTCCAAAACCTCAGAAACGTTTAGTCAAACAGAGAATTGTTCCTCCTAAATAAAGTGACCAAAAACGTTCTGCATTAGCTTTAAAATTTATCGATGTACGAAAATTATCTATCTTAAGATGTTTTTCTTTTATTTCAAATTGTTATTGTGTAAAGAAATGTAAAATTCCCTGTTACTTAACCGAGCTGAATGCATCATAGAGAAGGGACCAAGTGCGGAAATATCTCCATACAGTGTGGTAGTGATCCTCTAGTTCGCTTTTGTTGCCATGTACGTTCTTGTGAAACAGGTTGTACCTCAGACCAGATACTCCAGCATGTCCCGTGATTGATTGACAGGACTTCAGACGACGTTATATATAGCGCTGAGGCGGTTTTCCTCCTGAGCGAAACCAGGCGCTCTCCGGCAACCGTTGTTCGATGATTGACAAGTGTTCAGACGACATTAACCAGAAAAATATGGCGGTGACACCTCTTGCACTCTCTCGTGCGAATAGGATGGTATTTTTGACAGTCTCCAATAGCGTGACATTATTTATATCATCCTTTATTCGCCGGTGTAGCTGATGTTCAATTGGACTCAGATGTGTATTAAATATTGGGACCTACAATTTGACCTTATTGTGGAAGCTTCTTCTTTTTCTGTCTTCAGTAAATGTACGCTAGATGTTTCCTAGTGTTAGTATTACGTCTATGTGTCCGTGTTCCCTAACGTTTTGCTACAGGACGCCTTGTATAACAAGCTGAACCATACAGTATACCTAGTGCCTGGCCATGATAATTAAAGTTTATAAGTCGCGTACTCAATTAAGACCACAGCAAGTAAATGTTATGGATGCGCTCATTAATTTTCGCCTGATTTTGAAGAGAAGAGATCCTCATGTCCGTAGATGGTCAACTTTGCGAGAAAGGACCGAAAATGGGAGAATTAAATATATTGTGTGGTATCCTTGATTGTATTTGTAAAAGTGACAAGTAGTCATGACTCTAGCTGTAGTTGCATGAAATTTACTTGCTGTGGCCTGAGAGTTCTCGTAAACCTGTCTGGGCAACTATGCCATGGTCAATTCTGAACGCATTCGAGAATAAACGTAGATCGATTGATTGTTATCGAAAACCTATCAAGCTCATCATAAGTATCATTTGGAAACAAGTTCTGGTAAAAACCCCTCTCGAAATCCTGCAAAAAAATAAAACACGTTGAAACTGCTGAAAACGTTCAAATTGTTGAAGAACGCAGCTTCAGTGTTGTACGATTCCTGTAGTCCTTTTACATGTAGTATGATGTACATGTATTGTACATGTATTGCAGCCTACTTTGATAACACCATACACTTCGCACTGTGCATTTCAACGTTACGAGGGGGGTTCAATAAGTTCTTTGCCTCACCAAGAAATAACAAGCACAACTCAGATTTTCAGGCACAACTTCATAGTATGAAGTCTTTTATCAATATCCTCCAAATTACAAATCATTGGAGTCATTACTTTCCAGGCATTCGTTTTTTCTAAATTAGAAGGTAAGTGGGGAGAAAAAGAAGGGTGAAGTGTGATCAGACAATTTGACCTCACACCTCAGGTTGCAGATCAATTGTCCACCTTTTTTTTTCGTTATCCCTTACCTAACGTTACTGGGTGTCGCCTGCAACATGATGATCACAATAATTTGAATTTTGGTACACATTTATATAAGACTTTATACATGTACGTGGGGTTATCAATAAGTCCCCGACTTTACCGAGAAAAAATAAGCACAGCTCAGATTTCGAAGCATAGATGTCAAGTATAAAGTCTTATATAAATATGTACCAAAATTCAAATTAGTGTGATCATTACTTTGCAGGCGACACCCAGTAACGTTAGGTGAGGGAGAAGGAAAAAAAACGTGGACAATTGACCTGACCTGAGTGTGTGGGTCAATTTGCGCTGCTGGAAGTTAGAAACCCAATTCTTTTTGCTTGAAATAGGAAGAGAATCATTATCAAACATTTTGACAACGTCTTTTGTTAGTTTATGGCATGGGAAACTAGACCCACACATGTCTGATCACAATTCACACAACTTTTTTTCTCGCCACTTACCTTCTAATTTAGGAAAAACGAATGCCTGGAAAGTAATGACTCCAATGATTTGAAATTTGGAGGATATTGATAAAAGACTTCATACTATGAAGTTGTGCCTGAAAATCTGAGTTGTGCTTGTTATTTCTTGGTGAGGCAAAGAACTTATTGAACCCCCCTCGTAGCTGTTTGTGTTCCGGATTCCGAACCCTTTAACCTGGTGTGGTGGCCAGGAAAGTTCCGGGTGGTCTGAGAACACCAAGGAAGCTGGCGTGAGAGCGGCGTGTTCGGCCGTGTGTCGCTCTGTGGTTACGCTAGGGCACAAGGGGAGGGTCATTTCTACTTCTGGGGTCGTGTGTCTCTCTGTGGTTACGCTAGGGCACAAGGGGAGCGATCATTTCTACTTCTGGGGCAGTGTGTCGCTCCGTGGTTACGCCAGGGTACAAGGGGAGGGTCATTTCTTCTTCTGGGACCAAGGAGCCAGGAAAAGGTGACTTTTTAATAGTGCGCAAAGTTTTTATAGCGAAACGCAGTTTAAACGTTGAGGGAGATGGCAAACTTTTGAATGTTCAATTCAGGTATTGACAGGTACGTGAAGACCACCACGGATGGTTGAAAAACGTGGTGTAAGGAGAGGGAGCGTTCATTTCCCCTTCCTTCGGGGCCAAGAAGGCCAGGGAAAGGTGGCTGTGCTAAGTTTTTAAAGCGGAATGCTGCTTAAACGTGGAGGGCGAACTTTGGAGTGTTCAGGTATTACCTGGCAGACCACCGTGGATGGTTGACTGTTCGAGTGTACTCTGCAATGTTGATTTAATCAATAGATATTGAAAGATGAAAACATTGAAAGAGTTAGCTCCGTGGCACTGTCATGTTTATGACTAGGTCCGTGCCTACATGTGGGAGTATGGGAGAGAGAGAAATGAAAGTTGTTCCAGGCTAGATTTTATTACATTTTGTAAAATAAACGATATTCAGATGTGCAGCTACTGTTCGATGTTACCCCCTGACCTCCCATAGAATGTTTTTCACTTTCAAGCTTCCGAAGTACTTTATTAAGCATCTCTCTAATACCATTATGTATATACCGTTTTATGTAAATATGTCTTGTACCGTTGTAATTTTATGTTATTTGTAGATCTATGCAATCATCTGTGCTGCCTATTATCTGTGCAATGTACCGTCGTATTTTGAATAAATGTTACCCTGCGATAAGGATTGAAGGAAAGATTGACACATTCGGCTCCCTGTAACCGCCATGTTTATGACTAGGTCCGTACCTAACGTTACATGTGGGAGTATGGGAGAGTCTGAAATGAAAGTCATTCAAGGCCAGACGTGTGATGTGGGTCAGACAGCCAGACAGATCCCTAAAGAGTTATGTGGAGGGGTCGGCGGTCCGTGCTTTCATCCTGCAGCGATAGAATAACCAAGATTAGGGACCAAGGCACCTTCTGTTTGCTTACGTGTGAGCCAGACAGGACCGGGGAGCCAGCGAGTTTTGTTCGGGGAGCCAAGCAGTCAGCCCGCCGAAGGGACATGTAGCCAGGACTCTAGCTGTAGTTCCATGAAATTTACTTGCTGTGGCCTGAGAGTTCTCGTAAACCTGTCTGGGCAACTGTGCCATGGTCAATTCTGAACGCATTCGAGAAGAAACGTAGATCGATTGATTGTTATCGAAAACCTATCAAGCTCATCATAAGTATCATTTGGAAACAAGTTCTGGTAAAAAACCCTCTCTAAATCCTGCAAAAAAAAACACGTTGAAATTCGCTGAAAACGCCGATCTTACATATGCGCTCCGGTGAGTTTAAGCCTGAAGGAGTTATCGCTACCCTTTTAAGGGCAGGTGGACCACATCGGGTTTGAACTCCCCGGGCGCTATAGGAGATCGGGCGGGCCTGACTGTCGTGGGCCACCGAATAAACTGTCCTAGCTGCCCGATCGCGGCTGGCTCCCAGGGTATAACGTGTGGGGGGAAGGATCTCTGTACAAAGTTACTACAAACCGTGACGTGGAAGAGCGGATAAAACTGGACCTCCTACCTGAGTGAAAGGCAATGCCTGTAGACAGCATTTTGTTGGAGGCATCAGTCGTTTGTAGATTTTTTGCTTTGCCAAGAAGGTCACATATTTTGGGCTTCTTTGTGTTTGTGTCTGCTTTATGTTCAGCCCTCTAAAATGGAATTATCTGCATTTTTGACACGATTTCAAATTTAAAAAAAGGAGACTGTTAAAAGGGCTGAGAGGGTTAATTGATAATTCATATGATTACTTCCGTGTATGTGTGTGTGTGTGGGGGGGGGGGGTGCAAAAACCCCATTGCCTACTGGCTATTTCTGCATGGCACAAGAGAAAGGCGACTTGGAATGTGCTGATCTGTGCAGAAAATGGTCCTTCCCTGTGATAACAGACATGAGCGGCTGGTTGGCTAGGACACGCAGGACCATCACCAATCATTTTAACAGGTGGCACACGTGATATCTTGTTTTCTAGCCTAGAAAGACGACTTGGAATGTGTTGAGCTGGATAGAAACGATGATTATCTCAACTTCAGTATTCTTCATCGAGGTTGGTAGGGACCATTGCTAAATTATTTGAACAGATGATACATCCAATGCGTCGATGAAGCTAAGACATCCAGGTAATGAGACATGCCAAATTACAGCTAGTCAAACAACTGGGTGGGATTTTTTAAACCTTCAGGCGTTTTCAGGCAGCATTCACCAGTGACACGGGAAAGATCTTATTGAACACAAGGTTTTATACCATGAACATCAATTGGTCATGATAGAAATGGGTAAAGACAACAAACTTGGACTATGCTGAGCTGGACAAAAAACGGTGTTTTCCACAACGACAGCCCTTGAAATACAGTTATCATTGAAGTTAGTAGGTCGGGATACAAGAGGACCTTACCAATGATTTGAACAGATGTTGGATGATACCTATGATTCCCTGTCTTGTAGTCTGTCTTGTTTGTGTGCTCGGAATGTGCTTAGTTTGGCAGAAATGCTCCATTCCTAAGACGAAAGGCCTTGAATTTGATACTAGTAGTAGGTAAAAAGAGACCATTTCCAATCATTTGAACAGATGTTGGATGATACCTATGATTCCCTGTCTTGTAGTCTGTCTTGTTTGTGTGCTCGGAATGTGCTTAGTTTGGCAGAAACGCTCCTTCTCTGAGACAACAGCCCTTGACCGGCAGTAGCCTTTGCCCTCTGACCTGGCTGTCTGTCCAGCCGCCTCCCACAGCACATCATACCTACTCCCCCATCACCTACAGGGGAGGTGTGAGGGAGTCCGTTACACACGGCACCTACAGGGGAGGGGTGAGGGAGTCCGTTACACACGGCACCTACAGGGGAGGGGGGAGGGAGTCCGTTACACACGGCACCTACAGGGGAGGGTGAGGGAGTCCGTTACACACGGCACCTACAGGGGAGGGGTGAGGGGGTCCGTTACACACGGCACCTACAGGGGAGGGGTGAGGGAGTCCGTTACACACGGCACCTACAGGGGAGGGGGGAGGGAGTCCGTTACACACGGCAGCACAGGAGCCCCAGCACCTACAGGGGAGGAGGGAGGGAGTCCGTTACACACGGCAGCACAGGAGCCCCAGCACCTACAGGGGAGGGGGGAGGGAGTCCGTTACACACGGCAGCACAGGAGCCCCATCACCTACAGGGGAGGGGGGAGGGAGTCCGTTACACACGGCAGCACAGGAAGCCCCATCACCTACAGGCGAGGGGGGAAGGGAGTCCGTTACACACGGCAGCACAGGAGCCCCATAACCTACAGGGGAGGGGGGAGGGAGTCCGTTACACACGGCAGCACAGGAGCCCCATAACCTACAGGGGAGGGGGGAGGGAGTCCGTTACACACGGCAGCACAGGAGCCCCATAACCTACAGGGGAGGGGGGAGGGAGTCCGTTACACACGGCAGCACAGGAGCCCCATAACCTACAGGGGAGGGGGGAGGGAGTCCGTTACACACGGCAGCACAGGAGCCCCATAACCTACAGGGGAGGGGTGAGGGAGTCCGTTACACACGGCAGCACAGGAGCCCCATAACCTACAGGGGAGGGGGGAGGGAGTCCGTTACACGGCAGCACAGAAGGGAGGGGGGGGGGGGGGACCTGAAACTGGCTCCGGGACAAAATGGGGAGGAGCGGTCCAAAATGATGCTATGTATCTGCGTCTGTGTTGAATTCTTTAAAGGACGTCTGCATTGAACTCTTCAAATGAGCCTTGAAAGCTAATTATGTCACCTGTTACATAATTCCCGAAATAATGTCGAAAGATGAGTTGGAACATTTGCTGCTTTATTCTGTTATTGATTGAGTTCATGTTAGTTGAAATATTCTAAATTTATACATTGGCAAAGATTCCATATTACCGAGAGGGTGTTTCTTGCCTTTTGTTCTAACAATTTGGAAATCTTTGTAACAATCTAACTGTGATAAGTAACTGTTTAGAACTATTTACAACATCTATGTGACGTTCTAAATGTTTCTATAGTATTCAAACATTTTAGAAACATTTCTAACATCAAATACATTATTTCTGTTAGTTTCTAAACTGTTCCAACATAGATGCATCATTTGTGATCACATGTTCGAACATTGAAACAATATGATGAAACTGGGTCAGTGGGCTGGGAAGAGGGCAATTCACACATCCCTGTCAAGTGCAGGAAATTATGTCTGTCTGCCACCTTCTCACAAAAGACTCACCAATGTATACTAAAGAAAATCTAAAAATACAAGAGCCAAACAAAGGACCAAGCTTAGCAGCTTTGTTTATGGGGTCAATAAAAGTTTTTATGGAGGGAAAAAATGACACAAAATGTTGGAACATGTTGGAACAATAACAAAAACACATAGATGTTTGAAAATTGTTCTAAATAAAGAGATAATGATATCATTACTTTCCCAAATGTTCCAACAAATATAAAAAGGTTCAAACACGTTTAAGCTTTCATTTTGAAATATTTGAACAATTTCGAACTTTAGTGACTGAAATGTTCCTTTACTCAAAATAGTTCAAACTTATTAAAAATATTATTTCAAAACCATCTCGGTGACTTGGAATTGACTCTCCTGCCGGAGAGAAGCAATGGGCCAGTCCCTGGCCTACGCAGTTAGGCAGGCAGGCAAAGAGAAAACCATCTATATTGAATGAATGAATGAACTTTATTGCACGACATTTGTACATGGTACAATTGTAAGGCAACGGTGATAAGTCAATCAATACAATGACTCGTCTAAGTCAATCAATACAATGACTCGTCTAAGCTCTATGATCTAGACATGTTATCCTAAAAGTAGTTCTCTTCAATCTCCAAGCAGATGCTCGGTGCCGGTCAGGCAGTATCTATTGGCCAGCCAGTGCCGCCTAAGGACCATTTGCCAATCTCAGATTGAACGGACTAAAATCATGTAGCACCTCCCCATATTATTATTTTTTTTGGTACCATGTACGCAGAAAAATGTGTAAGCTTTGATATAGACTTATAAAACTCATTAGCCGGACTTGTGATGTAAACTGTACCTCTGTTAATTATTAAGTGTTATATAGTGTGACTGACCATTGCGCCTTAACTCATGACCTCAATGAAAAGCGACCTGCAGGCTGACTTGAGCTTTAATGAATAAACAAAGATTCAAACAAACAAACAAACAAACGCCCTATATTTGTAGCGCCTGTACAGTACACTTTTTAAGATATATGCTGAATAAATAGAACATGGTTACAGTTTGCTGCACCATCACACAAAATATATACCAGAAGATGTTTGCTTGTACGTATGCTAGGAATATGCATGTACGTACGTACGTATGCATGTACGTTTTGTTATATGTATAATGGCTATATGCATATTAAAGGACATTTGATGTTCTTCACTGTTCATCCTGTTTGACAGCTAAATTATAATCAACTACGATGATGATGGACAGACCTGTGTCCAAAATCATGTACGAAAGGTTATGATGATGAAAGGTTAGATATAGAGGAGAGGTCATTGCCCCAAATATTGACTGACGGGGTCAGCCAGGTCAGGTCAGAGGTCAGAGGAACCAAAACAGTGTGTTATTTTCGATCCTGTCTGGCTCGGCCGGTCTGTGTAGATGTTCTTAAACGTTTGTTTTTCAAATAAACCTCGTCGTGCTCTACAAACTATATTTAGCTTCCCACGAGGCCCCTATATCTACTGTTGGATCACGTAAAACACGTAGAACCAGTTCAAAAACATGGTTCAAGAGGGTCTGCATGGGGGGGGGGGGGGTCCTGGCAAAGCTGAAAGGGAAATTCAGGCCGTAGCCCTATATAAAGCTATCATAATGCTAAGATAGGTAAATACATAAAATATTGCTTTGTGATTAGAAAAGATAGTGACACTCAAGTTTAGCCCTATCTATAGATTTTTTTCTTATTAGCCCATATTGTTTAATTAGTAGAATTTTGTTATCGTATGTTGTTTAATTTGTAGAATTGTAAGAGGTATATTTGTATTCTTTCTCTCTTTTTTGTTGTAATTTGTAGTTTACCATTATTGCAGGTAACATTAGAGATTAAAACAATGTAAAAACAATATCAAAGGTGTCTACTCTACTCTAAAACTAGTAAAAGCTAACTCTACATCCTAGGTTATTGGGTTCGACTCCTTTTTCGAAGACAGTGGGAGACGAAAGATCCAACCTTTTCTAATATGTACTTCTGTAGTCTGTGTAACACAGAATCTGCTGCCCAGGGCTGTAAATGGTCCCTCCTGGTCCCTCCCTTCTAGGAGGCCGACGGATGTTGGGCGGACCGCTATAAGCGAGATTTAACCCTATTCAGACCGGGCTTTTTTGGTCATCCCTGGACCGGGGGGGGGGGCTTTTGAGGCCCTCCACTTCTAAGTCCTCTAACTCTTGAACGACGTGCCGTAAGGCCACCAAATTTTCAGGACGTGATATCGACATAATATCTGACGATTATTTGACGTTTGACGTTACGTTGACGCAAAATGACGTAATTATGACGTCATCAATTTGATTATATTGGCCGGACCCATGAAAAAAGGGTATTCTCAGACAACTTCAAGTTATACTACAAAAATGTAACAACAAGTGCAGATAACAGAATGATAGTGTTTATTACGACTTGTATTGCCAAAAGCAACATCGATGACGTCATAATGACGTCATAAAATGACGTCATGCACATCTAAGATACGAGTTAGGCTCCGCCATATTATATGCACTACCTTGAATTTTTAAAACTACTTTTTTTGCAACAAATTATCACAAAGGGCAATGGAAATAGACTAAATTCATTCATTTAGATGGTTTTTGATGAAAAAATACCAGGTAGTTACAAATTTTAAGGGATAATTAGCTTGTTATTCTTGATCTGGCCACACGGTCCGCCATCTTGGATTTTGGGCTGATGACGTCATCAAATTAGCATAATTTATGCATCTATAATTATGAAAGATATGCTAAATAATATAACATTCTATTTATGTAACAAAATAGCAGTAATATAGCAAATAAATGTGAAAAATACATTGT
>NW_023365730.1:435983-443914 GCF_000003815.2 Branchiostoma floridae
GGCGGTTAACAGAATGATAGTGTTTTTTCCGCCTTGTTTTGCCAAAAGCAACTTGGGGGGGGTCATAAGGGCGTCATAAAAGGGCGTCATGCCCTTTTAAGATCCGGGTTGGGCTCCCCCATTTTATAGCCCCTCCCTGGAATTTTTAAAACTCCTTTTTTTGCAACAAATTTTCCCAAGGGGCAAGGGAAATGGCCTAAATTCTTTCTTTTGGGGGGTTTTGGGGGAAAAAATCCCGGGTGGTTCCAATTTTTAGGGGATAATTGGCTTGTTTTTTTTGATCGGGCCCCCGGGTCCCCCTTTTTGGTTTTGGGGGGGGGGGCGCCCCCAAATTGGCATAATTTTGGCTTTTATATTTTGGAAGGATGTGCTAAATAATTTACCTTTCTTTTTTGGTACCAAAATGGCGGTAATTTGGCAAATAAATGGGAAAAATCCTTTGTTGGACCCAAAAATGGGGTTTTTTCCCAAAACTGCCTGTCGGCAAAGGGTTGCCTGGGCACCCCGAAAAAAGGGAAAATTTGGGAAACTTGGGGCAATTGTTCCCACCAATTTTTTGGGAAAACTCCCCAAATTTGGGGGTTTTAGGGTAAGCCTTTTGGGGTTTATAGGGCATGGAAGTTGGGGGGGGCCTAAAAAGCCCCCCCCCCCCCCCCCCCGGTCTGAATAGGGTTAATCATACTAGGTTTTGTGATCTTTTCTTTCTCAATGCGCTCGCGGATGTCAACCATAAAAGTAAGTCCGGCGTGGCCTTTAATACTGAAACAGCGTGTCTGGTGCCCAGTCCGTACAGCTGGGTGTCATGTGGGGGGTGAGGGTGAGATTAATTGTGTCAAGGACGTTTGGCCCTGTACTGGTTAACCAGGGTGACCGCAACGGTAATTCAACACTTCAGATCTAGTCTGAACATCATACTCGTATTGCATAGGGCGCTGTCTCATATATAGGTTGTGCGATCGTCGTTCGACTTTGATGCCATGAGATGTTCAAGTAAGCTGTGACAGAACCAACCACCGACATGGATTTAAAACAGCATTTTGTGTACCAAGACGAGTTGAACTTTGCAGGAGGCCCATAAGGCGCGGTCATAAAGGTCAATCTCTCGTACGATCGCTGACTTTGGGCAATTTGGAGCACACTCATGTACGTCTCTTTCAAAGTTCAACTGTATTGGTAAAAAAATGGCTGTTTTGGATCCAAGTCGGTGGTTGGTTCTGTGCTTGAAAATCTTTAATGGTATCAAACTCGTACGACGATTGCACGACCTATGTGACCGCGCCCTAACTTATCAACGTAGTAGTCCCAATGTTGTACCATTGACATGGGCATATTTTGTTTGTTTTCCATACCCGTTAAGAGTCTCTTAAAGCAGGTCAGATTTGGAGCCGTACGTGTGTCTGGTGGTAGGTTGTTCCAAACATTGGGTCCGCGGTAGGCTATTGATCTTCTGAAGGTCTCTTGTTTAGCTTCGCTCGTCTGATGTACTGCGTTATGTTAGCTATCGGTCAAGGACAGTCTTTTCCAAACTACATTTTGATAATAAAAACAGCTGTGGATATAACAGTATTTATTACAGTTGTTATTTTCTGAATAAACAGGAAGATGATAAAGATACCATTGGTCATTATAACTTATAATGGAAAATCGCACGCCCCTAATACAGTATAGCCCGAAAAGCCGTCATACCTAAGCCCAATGTATAGATGTTTGTAGAAAAAAGAAAACACACATGTACCTGGACCCTGGACTGATACAACGATAATACATAAACGTACATCCCCGTCTACCAAACGGAGCTCATTGTCATTTACAACCTAGCCAATATCAAACTCTGAAGCGGATGTTTAGTGTTGATGATGCCTTTATGATACATTTTCTATGGAAAAGATGAAGAGATAAAAAACGCGAAGAATAAAAAAAAATCGTAACATCAACTCTCATAATTACGCAGGGGACCATAATACCACCACATGAGGAAATCTACATTAAGTTAGTTAAAGACAAGAGTTAGATAAATGTACCAAATGCTATGGACGCTAGCCATCCAGTCTAAAAATACCGAGCCTGGCACTACATCTGCTTGGAGATGAGCCAGACAAAATATTTTGTGCCTGCTCAGAATTGTTTTTCGTTTAGCCCCACAGCTGACTGTGCAGAAATCCTTCCCGGACCTTGACCTTTGTCACAGATGTACAGATCATAACCATGCGTGGCGCATGGAGAGTAGATCACGCGGACATAAAAAGACGAGTTGCTGAAACGGGACTTGTAAATCAGCATGGGTCATGTCACGACTATAAATAACCAGTTAACGAGGAGTTGGCTTCCTTATGTATGAATCTGGGTTCTGCACAAGTCTTGGAAGTCCGACTACCCTTAACCTGGGGGAAGGAGGTTGAAAAAAGTTCAACCTCCTTGCCTTCAGTTGTAGAGTTACAGTACTTAAATGAACTTGATAGAGATCGAATAACGATTTAGAGTTTTATGATTTTTTAATTTTTGATTTTTATTTTCTGATCCATCTAGACTAGTGTCTTAATATTTGGCTTTGAGATCGCCACGTCCAAAGTTACGAGTACTGACTGACTCCCTAGCCTGATATACCTGTCGCCAGTTTGAGTGAAGCAGTCTTGAGGATCTCCCGCCATATCTACCCGGACCCACTCACACAGCACTGGTCCTGCACAAGTCTAGAGGATCTCAAACACGATCATCTCAGTCATGAAACATCCGCCAAATAAAGAAGCCTCTGGATTAAACGCTTTCTGTACAGAATAACCAAGACCAGGAACGATGTGAAAATAAGGTTATTTGACCGACAGTTTTTCATAAAATTTTATGGTTTTATCTTCTATTTTTCAAATCTAGACCACGTCCTTACGAGCACTGAACAGCATTGAATAACCCAGTGGGATACCTGTCGCCACTTTGAGTGAAAGCAGCCTTGAAGACCTCCCGTCACATCCACACCTCAGGTCCGAACTGTACCCCCGGACCCACACACCAAGGCACTCCCAAGGTGGTTCGAATTTGGGCGGGCCCTTTCATCTGCCGCCATCTTGGATTATACGAAAGTTCCTAGGTCGGACAGGGGTCAGCAGATTCGTTTATGATATCGGCAAGGTCAATTGGGTAGATTAGGAGATATCCAGTCACCTAACTTTCCCTTCTGATTAGGGATGCGCCGTTAGCTTTCCTGGTGGGAGGGTGCATCCGAGGGATGGGCCGTTAATATCTTTCCTTTTGGGAGGGTACAAACAGTTTTGGAAACTGATGAATGAAAATCCCACAGGAAACTGGTAAATTTACACAATCCATCGTCATATCTGAACGTAATCTATCTACATCATTCTATAAATTAATATCTATCTATATCCATCTAGTAAAATATCCATCTATTCATATCTATCTACCGCTCCTTCTCTCTCTCTCTCTCTCTCTCTCTCTCTCTATCCATGTATCTATCTATCTAATGTACATACATGTATACACACACACACCGTACTCACAGATATATTTGTGTGTGCACGTGTTGAATAGTATCTCTTTAAATACGTTATATAACGTATATATTATGTATTATATAATGGGTAAACTTTATATAACGTTACGTAGTTACGGTAGTAAAAATAACACTTGGCTACAATATCGTTTCCAATCCCAGGGAGTTCCCAGGCATTAGTTTAGCGTGCGGACAGAAATAGAAACGGTTCGAGACGGATTTAGCAGAAGTGTGTGTACTGTTTGAACAAGCAAGTGATGCAGACACGTTTGGGCAATGTATATCAGCAGACACCTGTACGTTTATAAACACTAAAGGCGATTACATCTTTAACCTAATCAGGGTTGAGTTGATGGGAATTAATAGGTCGTGCAATCTAAGCACTGTTCTCCAAACCATTCACGGAAGTCGCTCTACTTGACTAAGACTTTGAATGTTGAAGCTAGGAAATACAGCGTGTATTTTGACCACGTAGCAGTTGACAATGTTTATCACCAGACATCTTTACGTTTATAAACACTAAAGGCGTCTACATCTAAATCTAATCAGGGTTGAGTTGATGGGAATTAATAGGTCGTGCAGTCTAAGCAGTGTTCTCCAAACCATTCACGGAAGTCGCTCTACTCGACTAAGACTTTGAATGTTGAAGCTAGGAAATACAGCGTGTATTTTGACCACGTACGTAGCAGTTGTCAATGTTTATCACCAGACATCTTTACGTTTATAAACACTAAAGGCGTCTACATCTTTAATCTGATCAGGGTTGAGTTGATGGGAATTAATAGGTCGTGCAGTCTAAGATCTATTCTCCAAAGCGTTCGCGGAAGTCGCTCTACTAGACTAGTCTCTGCCAGACTGCCTACGCTGGCCGTTATAGGGAAAATAATTTGGCAGGATTGTTTTTGCTACCAGTGGAGTTGGTCGGCCGCGCAAAAATATCTCTACCTTATTGAGGTGGTAACTGCGGGGTTCGTTTACTGCGGCACTGTTGTGTTATATTTTTATACTTTAGACATTGCGTAATACGGATGGTTTAGAATAAGTATGGCTTAGAAGACAACAATATACACGAAAGTTCAAAACGTAAGAAATTCTTTGTCTCTGAAACCGGTGCCCCAATTGCAGTGAGATACCAGCGTGAACTGAATCCTCTGACCACGTCCGCCACGTATTTCTGAAAACGTTCAGACTGTACAGGGCAGGCGCGTCGCCCGTACTGGCACGTTAGGGGGGCGAATCCACAGCCCGATGGCACACAAAGTTTTGCCTGCACGTAAAGTTCTACGGCGTGTCTGCGTGTTCCAAAATCCGTCGGAGTTCGTACGGAGGCGGTACTTACCACTTACGGATCCCAAAAGATTGCCCACGTTTTGGCACGTAGACAGCACGTATTTGCACGTACGGCGGGTTGTGTCCTTAGCTTAAGTTTGGGCATACGTGCGGGTGTGTATTGTGAGCACGTAGCCCTGACACGATCCTGTAAGCCCGCTGTTTATCCCGGACAGGAAGACAAGATTCGCGTCTAAAACGTGTTTTGTCGAGGGAACAGGTTCCGGCAATTTCTCAGTTTATCGCGACCATGACCCGAGCTTACCTTTTTATCTCCGGGGAGATTTAGAACGACACGAGAGGGCTTTGGAGCTCTGAGCCAAGTGGGCAAAAGGGCAAGAACGCCTTCTAAGGCCACAGCAAGTAGATCTTATGGATGACGTTCTCTGCTGACTGAAAAAATAGTGAGATAGGGCGAAAAAAGATGGTTAAAAAACAAGATGGCTAAATTCTTTTAAATATACGCTGTAAAAACATGAATCAAAGCAACGAAACATTACAGCCTAGAAGGCCTTAATTCATGTATTCAAGACGTGAATTAGTGTACTAAAGGTGACAGTAGTGTGGTAGACTGGTATCACTTACTAATATGGCAACTACACTCATTTGCCAATGTTGGTACTTTCTCGTCATGTTGACCATCTCCGAAGGAAAAAAAAACTTTCTTTTTTTCTGAAATCAGGCTAAAATTAATGAATGAATGAAATACCTTAATTGTACATTCATGCCTCGACGGGCTAGGTACAGGTCACTGATAACAGACATATGCAGAGACAACAAGATACAATTTAACTCATTGAAGATACTGGGCTAACAGGATGGTCGACATCTTCTCGCTTCTTTGTATAGGTGTAGATATAGGAACAGATAATGTTTAATATACAGGGTTTATCTAGGCGCATCAAAAATAGAAATTTATCCGTTGCATTAAAATGTTTAAAATATGGGAACTCTTTTGTGGTATGTTCATAAAGCGCAAATCTTTATTAATGCGCGCACTGATGTCATCCATAAAATTGACTTGCTGAGGCCTAATGTCTGGATCTTTCCGTGAGCTAAGAGTGGGAACGGTTAAGGCAGTTCTTTGTCTTAATTACAAGCGAACAGACCTCAAGGGAGATGAAATACACCTGTGCTGCTTGGTTACACTTTCCTACGATAGGCTGGTCTTCGTCTACTTCCAGATCTGTGAGCTTGCCAACGTCTTTGCTGACTGGCGACCATAGGGGCATGGAAAGCGTACTCAGTTGAAACGGACACATACCAGCCGAAAGAAATGTTCGATGAAATTTCGATGGAACGCATAAGCAAAAGAAACAAAGGGAACTGAGCTAAAGGCGGTCGAATGCTACGAGTGGATGCCACTGAATGTAGTATCTAATGTATATCGCAAAACAAAACTGGTGTGTGCAAGATTTTTCCTTTTTTTTTCATTTCTTAGGGCACGCAAATGGTAGATTTCTACTAATTCTGCAAAGGTTGGCACTATTCGTAGCTATAGGTATACAAAAGTGACGTTTGGACGTTTGGCGTCTTGTATTGTTAATTCAATTATCAACAAACGTGTTAAAACAATTTATATGAAGTGATTGTCGTAATCAGTCATTGTGTACGTTTAACTAACGAGCTAAGTCTTGTCTAAAAGTAATTGCTGCTGGGATTAACAAGTGGTGTTCTCAGAAGTGGACAAAGTTGGAAAGCAAGAAAAAAAAAAGAAACACCCCTTCTGCCGCGTCAAAATTGTCGCCAGTTGGAAAGTGACAGCGGATCAACCAGTGCAAGCGGCGTTTTTTTTTCTAAGCAACATGCAAAATTGCATTTTCTATTGAGGAATACGAGTTTTTGTTTTGTTTTTCTCTGATACAGGTTCACAAAGCTATGTCTGTGTCAATCAAATGGAACAGCGAAAAAAAGCAATGCCCTTCGAGTTCGTAGTTCGAGTTCGTAGAAAACTGACTAGTGCAGATGGAGGCCAGACACACAGTACTTGATGACAACGTGTTCCACCTTACCCTTGGACACAGCTGGCCAGTAAAGGCACTTCTGTCCCTCAAAATAGCCGGAAAGTGGCAGCGGATCATCCATTGTTAGCATGCTTTATAAGCAAATTGCATTTTGTCTTGAGGGACATTAGTTTATTTTATGCCTTTCGAGTCCCACGGAAGACGTACACGTAGAAAGCTGTCAGCTAGTGCAGAGGCCAGCCGCACCGTAGTTGATGAAAACACTACCCTTGGCCACACCTGCTTACCAGACGGCACTGTGCGTGACCGAGCAAAACTGTACAAAGCCTGTGCAGTCCCCCCCACCTGGTGTTTAGTCTGATGCACTCTCCTGAGGACTGGTGCATCATCGACGGGTCCTGTCACAGCCTGTAAGAAAAAGTTCCAAGACATCCACTCCATATCGAACGACGCCTTTGAACGAATGCCTACTGCCATCAACGACAGAACTGGGGATCGTCGATTTCGGGACGTATGGTAAAGTTGTACAACGAGGATGGACATTTCCCTACAATAGTGAACTTGGCACCTTATAGTAGATTAGAAACCAATGTTGTGTACAGAATGACTCTACTCTTATTTCGAGACTGTACGTGCAATTAGCCTTCGGGCATGATTTTGCAAATAAACTCAATATTGTCTAATTACTTTAAACAGTTCACAACATTGCTTAAAACAAAACAAAAAACACCGTGCGGTGACTGTGGCTGTACACGTGGCTTTAGGTGTAAACAGGGTGAATGTCGTTCTGAATTTCCAGTTCGGCCCACCTGTTGTTTAGTCTATTGCACTCTCCTGAGAACTGGTGTACCATTGACTGGTATACGTGTAGGAGAATTGTTGTACACAATCAGTTAGTACTCACTTTGCTTGCGTTTCTGTGTCTCTCAGACACCTTTCTCAGAGCTTCTGACTGGAGTTCTGCTACTTGCCGCTATATGCAGATAGTGTAGGTGGCGTTTTTGCGACGTGAACACAATCTCAACCATGGCTAAGTTTATACACCCCCCCCCCCCTCCCGCGTCCCGGTTCATCACTGGGTTTGACTTTACTATCAAGACGGCCTCCTTAATTTACTGGATCTTCCTAAGTATCTC
>NW_023365730.1:447301-463662 GCF_000003815.2 Branchiostoma floridae
GGAAAACACACACACACACACAAGATCACACAAACACACACACACACACACACACACAAAGATTACCAAAAACATTGCCTTCTTGGCAAAGGTAATATACTTATCAAAAACAGCGTAAGGCTAAAAGACTTAGAAGTACAGTTGGCGACCACCAAGGCTTCCACGTGGGCTGATAGCGATGACAGGCCCCTGTTCCAGGCAGAACCTGGTACGACTTGGTAGATGAGATAGAAGAAACAGGGCGAGGGCAAAGTCCACTATTACCCCACCGTCTTTTATTTTCTTGCCCATATTTAGACTTTTCTTGAGAACTAAAGTAACATGTTGTCAGAATCAGGCACTTGATTGAACCATTTTTGTGTGGGGAGGGGTCTTTACGAATATATTTAGCACGCCTTTAAAAGGAGTTGTTGTGATATGATACAGGGAAGCTTAGAGCTATAATCAGGACCTGGTCACATTGGCCGTGCGATCATCGTGCGATTGTCGTGCGATCTTTGTACGATCGCCGCAAGATCGCACACTGAGGAAATTCTTACAATGATGATACGTCAGCCATATTGATACAGAAATGTATGTCTTTGGTCTGTGATTGGTTCTGTCACAGCTTGCTTGAAAAGGCTCTAAGACATCCAAGGTTCATCCAAATCGAACAAGGTCCTGTGGACGAATGCCCCGTGCCATCAACGACAGGAAATTTAGCACCGTTGATTTCGCTACATATGATATAAAGCAAAAACAACAGTTGACTTATAGATCCGTGTTCCCAACATCACTGAAAACAAAAACACCGTATAAAGGCGAATTTGTGCACGTGACTTTAGGTGAAAACGGCGTGCGTGTCGTTCTGGGGTTAGCCCGGATCAGGCCACTTTGTGCTCTTCAGTTCTATAGCTTTTGACACGTCCGCACTATGGGTGAGATAGGGTCAAAATGAGGCGTTTCCGTTTCGTGAGCCGTTTTTAGAAATTGCTCGAAGATAGAGCCAAGTACTTCTGTTTGCTTCTCATCGGCACTAAATATAACCAGGAGGCTCTGCGTAGGTTATGGAGTCGGCACATGCCTTCATTATGCTGGGAAGGTGAAGGCCACAAACATGTTTTCTACAAGCATCTATGATATAACATAGTATGGTAAAATGGTAATGTCAAACCTAGAATAAACTAGAAAGTGTTTTGTATCAATCAGATGCTGGGGGTCCTGACAACGATTTACGCTAAATTCGGTATGGCTGACTACGCTTTACGTTAAAATCACGAAGGCTGCCAACGCTTTACGCTACATCCCACTACGAATTACGTAAAATAAAATAACTTCCATACGAATTACGGGAAATTAAAAAGGCCTGCCTACGCCTTACGGAAAAGAGCATGCAGAGTCCCTCATACTTTGGTTCCAAGGAAACGTCTTGTCTTATAGAGTTCATCTCTGTTATCAACTTCGTAAAAGACATTCTTGATCTTGCAACATTGTGTTTTGTGTTGAATGAAAGCTATAGTTAATCTGATCCAGAAAAAAAATGATACAAAGACTCACTGTCGGACCGGTCAGCCACCCTATGACTTCACTCCGAAAATGGTAGACAGATGGCTGGCACATGGTTTTATATAGGTCAGTGGAAAGAATATCAAGGCAATAAAGAGACCCTCATAACCGGTACAATGGCCGAGTGGGTAGAATGTTCGCCTTGCATGCGGTAGGTTGTGAGTTCGATCCCCGGCCGAGTCATACCAAAGACTTTAAAAATGGTACATGCTGCTTTCTCTGCTTAGCACTCAGCATTCGGAAAAGAGTATGGAAGTTGAACGCACAACACTACCAGTGGACTAGCCCCCTGCGGTAGTGATTGCGTTGTGTGGCCCAAGGGCTACTGAAACGGAGATGGGCGCCGCCCTATGCGCCATCAGGCGCGGGAAGTACTTTAACAACTAATTAAAAGAGACCCTCATAGATTGGCCACACTGATCATGTAGCGACTCTACAATCAGAGGTTGAAAGGGAAGATTTAGACCTTATTCTGGCGGCCCGTTGTGGCAGATGAGATTGGTGGTTGTCAGAAAACGGGTAGGTCAGTAAAGAGTCGCAACTGACCTCCAATCTTACCTCTGCTTGTAGATTTAATAAGGCAATGTTAAAGGTTGACTGCTGTAAATTTTTGGAAAACAAAGCTTTAGGAAAACAATAGTATAGGTTTGCCTGTGTGCATATTTCAAAAAAATAATTTCATCAGGTTTCGTAGGGTTTGGATACTGGAGAATTGTTTTACACTACCAGTTGGTACTTACTTCGCTTACGTTTCGATGTCTCTCAAGAAGGGAGGAAGCTCTGAGGAAGATGTCTGAGAAACATCGAAACGTACGCCAAATAAAGTACCTACTGGTTGTGGAAAAGAATTCCCATATATCATGTGTGCATACTGTAGTAAACCATTAGTATTTAGGAAAACAAGACCTGACGGGAAGTGATGGATGACGGCACGGTCCAAAGTAGAACCAGATGATAGAACATCTAAATCTGGACTGGACCCGTCGTGTTGCTATGGCAACCATCCATCATGGTCAGCATGTTACTATTTTTAGTCTTATTATCAACAGTAGAAACTTGCGTAACACGTGTCAAAGTGCTCGGGCCCCACTCGCTCACTCGTATCGGCTGGACTTTGACCACTTGTCCACATCGCGGCTCCACACGCCAACATATCTTCGTATTTAGGCCAATACATGTGTAATGCTCTAAAAAAGAGAGAATCTATTGCACAGTAACAGACCAACCTGTTAAACTTGCATATTACACTATGTCAATACGCCATTTATGTTCACATTTCTATACTATATGTGTATGTAGTTATAGAACTTAGACGAGTATCATTGTATTAATTGACTTGTTACTGTTGCCTTACAATTGTACCATGTACAAATGCAATTAAGTTCATTCATTCATTCATTCATGCCAATGCATGCTGTCGGTTTGAACACTGCTGGATGATGTCTGTACCCTGGCACAACTCCTTTATAACAAACATAAGAACTTTTATTGCAAATTCATGCTCGAAGGCTAATTTCAAGTATGATCTAAAATACAATAATGATAATTTATTTTTCCCTTGAACCCCCTAAGGTACTCCAGCGGAGCTCCCGGTTTTGATATTTAGTGAATCACATGGCCAAACCTGCCGTCGGTTCGACCTCCAGGTGTGCTATTGTCACGTTCACTGTGAAACATGTACATAATCATTCCTATCGGGAGCCGTCATCTCGTGTTTTGGACATGCTATGGTCGTGATTTTTAAGTGGTAACTACCCCTTGGGGAAGAGAGAGTAAATAGGGCAATCTCCAAGCAGATCCTACGGTAGCATGAGATAGTATCAAAACCTGTGTTTGGCTACCAGTGGCTGGTGACTCCCCTTCGGGCAGCTATACTTAGCCAGCTTTGATACTATCTTATTAATGCGACTGGTAAATCTGCCTGGAGATTATAAATGGTATAGGTTTAGGCCCTAGTTGGACTTTAATTGGGTCATGAACTCTATGCACGTATACTGTGCCAACTTTTATCGGTTTTGTGTAATTGCCGCCAATCAGTTGCATTGGACTTCGGCCACACCAATCACTACCATAGATGGCGTCAGGCTTAGCACGTTCATGGCCACGTGCACTTTGAAATATGCACTTCCACTTACTTTTTTTACTTAATTTTTTACGCCGACGTACCTTAAGCAGTAAAAGAAACTAAAGACTCATAGAGTTATAAATATTATGAATAGAGGAAGCAAATTTTACGAGATGCATAAAGTGCCGAGCATTAGGCTAGGCACACGTTCACGCCACGTGAGTTAACATTTTCGTCAATCGCTTTTCTTAATTAGATAGAAAAATCCTAAAAACTCATCAAGGCATATATTTACTGACCTTTTGTATAAAAGTATCATGTGTAAAGCGGGATCTATACTCATAGAATCTTTGTACGCTACGGCAGGTAATTTCAACCACTTGTCACACTTTCGACATGCCTTTTGGGACACGAGCTCTTATTTAAAGACTTGAAGAGGATTCATCTTTATCATATCACTTCTTATTCCCTGAGGGGTAAATCCAATGAACTACGTCAGAAGAGAAAGAAGAAAACAAAACGTGGATCGACAATATGTATCAAATTTACGAAAGAGAGTCCAGGTCTACCCGGTACCCACAAGACCTAGCCAACGCCAGGCCTTCCTACGGGGGTACGGGGATCGTAGAATTCGCCAAAAAGTGGCACAATTTGCCAGGAAATTTGCTAGGTTCATGTTTTCCCATGCCGACCAACTTCTCTAGTAGAAAAACTGCCCTGGCAAATTATTCTCCCTATGATGGCCAGCGTAGTCAGTCTGGTAGAGACTACACAAGACCAGTCGAGCTACAGAAAATGTTGCAGAACGCACCAAAGTACGACACCGTACGAGGTACACTGTAAGGGTTCATGGACCCATTGATAAACGTACAAGATTTATAGTGCACAATTACGTTTATAAAATCATTGGTTTTGCATCAAAGCACCACGATTTCCGCGTCGTTCGGTGATTTTATGGACCCTTACCAGACTAAAAATAAGTCTTAGATCTGTATCATGTTCTGTATCATATATAGACCCGGGGTAAGTACGTGTAAGATCACCCGTCAGTGTAACACACAACCTCTTGAGACTCGAGAGCCACTCCTAGCTAAGTGTGTAACTGGCTATAAGTGTGTTATAAACATTGCTTTGAGAATCACGGATCCCACGCTTAGTTTGCAAATATCTGTCCGGAACGTGCCATGTGTCATGCGCCATATATTAAGCTGGGTCACACGTGCGTCTACAAGGTGAGGCTTTTCGTCTCCCTCCGTTTCCAAAAAAGAAGTCAAACCCAACCTGTTTAGAAATAGCCAACACTAGTATTAGCGTAAAATATTGTTCATAACTGTCCATTGTTACTAGTATATCTACTATGTTTATACCGTGTACTTGCAATTAGCCCTCCTTCACGAACTTGCAAATAAACTTCTATTATATTAAAGTCCGTACGAGGTCTTAGCCTATATAAGGATCCTCAGGGTGCTAAAAGTAGGGGAACTTGGAGAAATATAGACACGTTACATGCCAAATAGGGACAAATAAGTTACCATGGGATTTCAGTCAGTCTTTTACAGTCTATCCAGCTATCTGCCGGCTGGTCAGTTCACTCCGAGGCCAATTAACTCCTACTAACTAAGCTATTTCTAACTTGGCCAAAGTCCCTTATTACTATTCGATCAGACCGGAGTCTGGTAGTTACTACTTATGTTGGGTGTGATAGGAGCTCATATATTAATGTAACGAAAGAAATTTACTGCGTGTAAATCTACACTGTATATATATACTTCGGCTTGTGTGTCACTAAGAGCTGCGTGACTTTTGGAACATTTGTCCCATATAGTCATAAATACAGGAGCTGTTTGTACTATCGTCTGAGCTATATCCGGTGGTGTAAGGGTCTACGTCTATAAAGTCAGGGATATAAAGATGGGAAGTTTAGTAAGTGTTTAACTACAGCTATAAACTACTGTAACAGCTGGTGAACTAGGCGCTTCTCGTTTAGATACCTTTAGGACATGTACAAAATTAGTCACGTACGGTGACTAATTGTACTTTATCTGTAAACTTATCTTTCTCGAACAGGACATTATGACAATAATCTCATAGACATAAAGAAAGGAATTTACAAGTACGTAAAGTAGCACTATAAAATTCAGCTGGTTCACGTTGCACGTTGAGGGCATATGTCACAATTGAGTAGAAGGCTCCGAAGATGGGATGATATAGTGGCAACGAAAATCCTCCTTTCTCAAGGTCCTGCATTTTTCCAACCGAAAAAAAGTACCAACCCCAAAACTAAATGGCTTCAGTGAACATGTGCTATTAGCGTTGAGAAATTCCATTTTAGTCAGCCTAACTGAACTCAAACGCTAATGTTTAATATTAGTAAAAGTACACGTAGATGTGTAACGATAGAAATCATCCGCCCGCTATGTCGTGGGTACACCAGAGGTACACAGTGTTGGGTTTTGAATGGTGTGGTGGCATGCTATAGCAGCGAAAAAGCGCCTCTTGTGGGAAATGATGAATTGCAGTTTGTACAAGGAGTGTACAGTACTAGAACTACGCGATATAGAGTAGACAAGCTTCACATAGAATAATTCTGTACTTGTATCTATATAGCCAGTAAAACCACAGTAACCCACCAGCTTATTGATACAATGACATTTCCAGTAGCTTCTGTATGAACGTGCGTTCAATGGTTGCATGCAGAAGACCTAGCAAAAGTCGCTGTACTTTTGTGTCACGCTGTGTCAATAAAAATCACTTCTATAAAGGAAATTGCGCTAGTATCATACCGTTCCGTTAGTTCGGAAGTGTGCGTGGTTGGGACTGTTTGATATTAAACATGTCGACATGTGGAGTATGTGGTCAGATAAGGAAAGTAAAGTTACAACATCCCATCGGAATGTGGTCGTGAGAAACCGCACTCCTCTGACGTCAGTATAGTTTTATTGCACAACGATTGTACGGGGTACAAAGTATGGCATCTACATAACTACAGTTCTATAACTTAACGCTTATCTAACTAATACAGAAGTTGTAGTATGGGATAAATTTCTTACAGTCATTGGAGGCTTTTACAATAATCATTGGAGGAATTTCTAATGTCTAAACCTTCTTTGATATATTTTCCTATATCTGTCGTGCAGGGATTGTCACATGTCATGATGTATTTGAATTTGCACTTAAGATCCATCGAGATAAACCCTTGTGTATAAGATGACAGCCTTGTGTACAGAGAATTTCGTATATCAGAATATTTGGGACATACAACCATAAAATGATATTCGTCTTCAATTAACTGAAATGAATGAAGTGAATGGAGGCCTTAATTTATTGTGCATTATTGCCCAACTGAGCTAAGTCTAGTCTAGTATAGTGTTTGCTGAGGACATCACTTCGTGTTTGTTAACTACATGTACTTCTTCACCGTAATGAATGGAAGGAAAGCTTTCGTAGTTTTCCCGATTCGTGCATATTTTGAAGTAACGGGAGGTGCCCCAGGTACGCTTTTTCTTGCGCTCAAACTCATGGCGCTCCATCGCTAGTTGCCTGAGAGTTGTCAAATTTTGATGACTGAATTTTTTACACATAGATTTGAACAACATACTTGAATAAGAAATGCATTCATGTGGTTCATGAACCTTTCGCGCTGCGTGTTACAAGAGGCAAACACTGTGAGACAATTTCGTGTATGTAACCTTCCAATTTTGTGCTACGCTGGACAGTGTGCCTAACTTGGTACGCTTTTTTAAAAACATTTTGAAGTTGTCATGTCTTATATACATATTTTTACTGGAGTCTCTAATATAACTTGAGCTTGGGTGTGCCATTACTATGTCTGGAACTTCCTCTGATTCTTCTCATTTGTATTTTAAGAAAGGTCAGGAACGTATACAAGACGGAATTAAGCGTAGTCGCACGGACGTGTGCCGACAGGGTGTTGGCGTACAGGTTCCACAACTGCGATAAGAAAACCGCAGAATCAACCTCACAACTGATACGGGAGACAGATATAAAAAAAGTCGACATGGAAGAGGAATGTCAAGAAATGCATGCCAATTAAAGTTAGACAATAGAAAAGAAGAAAATAAAGCTCTACGGTTATCAGCATTGTTGTGGTATTTATGTCTCTACATGTGTATATACCAAATACACATGTATAATCTCAACCCATATATATATATATATATATATATACTCTGACCACAAATATTCGGAAACATATATACACACGCACGCATGCGCGCACATGCACACGCCCATACACACCCACAGATACGCACACAAATGCAAACACACAAACACACGCACTTTGACAATATCCCAATCTTTTTATCGAGGTATTAAAAAAAGATAACTCTGAAACAATTTACATTCTCCTGCAGTTCAGAAGTAAGCCTTGTGAGGTCAGCACACGTGGATCCTACCTTGCCAAGATATGTAACTCCTGGTTTATATGCTTTAAAAATATTTGTGAAAATTCAGTTATCTCAATTCAGTACTGTACTATGTGCATTTTGCATGAGCTGCCATGTTGATTCTGATAAAGTTTTACTAGGGCACCGAAAATTGTCATATACAGTAACACATATTCCTCGAACACCGAGCATTCTAAAACAGAATTCACCAATGCAAGCTTTAGGCCACACCAATTTAATTTCTTGGTTCACGGATTCGCTCGCTCCTATTTCTAGGAAAAAAAATAAAAATAAAACTTATCACTCAGCAAATTTTCACCATTAATGAAGCCATTCACCAACTTTCTGGTGTAGCAAATTGGCCATTATATTATAAGCTCCTTAAAGTGTGGGTACAGGTGCTGTTACTGTACAATAATAGTGTTTTTGTACTTTTTTCAAGCTGAAAACTTTTTTCTTTATGTTTTGGATTAGTTGTTACCTTTACCCTAACCATTTTACAATTTTTATTTTTATTTCGCCCTATCGCTCCATATTTTTTATGAAAAAATCCGTGAACCAAGAAATTAAATTGGTGTGGCCTTAGATATTGATACACAATGTGCATGTAATTAGTATTGAAATAGCTCTCCTCTGCCATGTCCTGCTTCATATGTCACTGGAAACAGTAGAAAGTGGCCAAATAGACAGATATATAACAGGCTATGAAATTGCTACCCTTTCATGTATGTCAGCTTTTGTTACGAATACAGATTCAGCCGATTTTAGTCAATAAACCATTCACTCATTCATCCATTCAAACATAAACGTACAAACTGTTACAATTAAAATCTCATACTATTGCGTATTGAAATTATTATTCATTTATCAGTGTTTTATGTACATGTGCATCAGCTATTTGTTATGAATACACAATTGTATCATTTTCGTCAATAAACCATACACTAAATTAAACTCATCCAATTCAAACAGATGTGCAAACTAAGAATCAAAATCAAAACTGGCTAAAACCACTTTTGAGTGGATAAAAGGAACTACCCGAAACAAACATGAAAGTAAGAGAAACAAACAAAGTTAATGCAAACAAATTTATTATATAATCAAGAACAATCTATAATTGTTACCTAAGGTAAAAAAAACACATCACAGGTACACAAACGCGACAATGGCACAAACATACGAAGAAATGTCAATCTTTTACAAACATATGCAGGTGCAATCTATTTGTTATCAATGAATGTATAACTTCTGAAGTAAAATTTGCTAAAACAATGTTGTTGATTTGCAAAACATTAAATGTAAGGACGTATCTGACGGTATAAGCTGTCTTCTCTTCACTCTGGGAATCTGTGAAAATAAACATTGTTTTGATTTACAATAAATATCTAATACACATGAAATGTCATATCATGCATATTACTAAACCATTGTGTGCAGAAATGTAAAATGATCATGAGTATGATCATATTTAAACAAGAGTGTTAATGTAACTCTATTATATTCTTGGAAATATACTTGCCTAGCGAAAACATTTTTCAGACATGGACTGGAGTTTGGAATTGGATTGCTTTTCCATTTATTAACAAAATGTTCGTCTACAATAGCTTAAATGTCTCCCTTTATTTGTAGGGATCATTATGTCAAGCAAAGTCTAACTGTAACTTCCCACAAATTGAATGTAACCAAAGTTTCAACTGAACCACAAATGTTGCAAAATGAACGAAAGAGTCCTTTTACATCAGGGTTTTACAAACATCACTGGTACCCAAAGTTTTGACTTAGGTGAGCAATCCACAACTTTATCTTATGCAGATAGTAAAAAAAAGACGCGCCATACACTTTGTGCAACTTTTCTCCACTTGTAATCGAGTTATATGTTCTATCTGCATAAAGTAAAATGGTGGATTGATCATTCTTTGAGAAAGACTGGATCTTCTTTGACAGTGAAAACTTTGGGTACTGATAAGTCCAAGTTTTGTGTTGGAAATTTATTGTCCATTCTCAACCAAAAATTTTAGAAAAAGCATGTAGGGCTCTTTGTCTTTCTTTACTTCCAAAAAAAGAAGTCAAACCCAAACTATCTCGATAAAGCAGTATTTAAGTACATGCATATCCCCTATCTTTGTTTCTACACATGTACCATGTAATTGCAATTATGTCATACCTATGACGCGAAAACGTTCGATACAGGTGTTCCGGACCGTGTGATAACTTCCGTGCCACACAGGTTTGAAAGTTGTATCACACAGGCTTCCTTTGAGTAAATCGAACCATTTCAAGCGGGCCAAGTGTGGCACGGTTGGCAATTCGAATAAGCTGATTCGGACGTTGGAACATTGCTGTTGTATCACTTTTTGTTCGAGGGCACCAAATTTGTTCAACTTCTGGCGCATTTCGCATCAAAACATGGGTTTTCTCAGGTGGGTATGACATCAATAAAATACAACACGGTGTATTCCGTATCACCCTCGGTCCCAGCCCTTCGGCCGTCGGGCGATCCTTCCCGTCGGGCTGGTACCTCGGGTGATACGGAATACACCGTGTTGTATTCTGTATTTAGCCTACGGGCATGAACTTGCAAACACACTTTCTATTACTCGCCTGTAAAGTTATTGTCCATCCCCCTGTCTAACCATGGTGGGGCCCCCTACGCCCGTGACGCCTGTGACCTCCATGACCTCTACGCCCACCGTGGAAACGACGTCCCATACGCTCATCTGTGTTTGCATTTGACACAAGAAAAAGATTTCTTTAAAATGACTCAAGACATAGCACGGAATCTAAAGTTTTTCTATTGTTGAAAAAGTATGAATCTTTTATGATCTAGTATATATGAAACATAGAATCTTTAAAAAATGTTTGATAGATAAAAAGAAAATAATGTAAATGTAGCAAAAGTATGACTTCAAGGAGCGAAAGGTTAAAAGCATTCATCCAAAGCACTTCGCTCAGTTCACAATTAATACGATTCTGCACATTGTTTTATGGTTTTACTGATTTTAAAATTATTTTTTACCATTTACTGTCTTCTGGCGTAAAAAAGCTGAACCTTTCCCATAATTGCAGATAATTACCAGACACTAGAATTTGTACTTACCGCTCTCTTCAGAAGAGTCTGAGTCTTCCCCTCTCATCCATGGGGGCAACTTTGGATGAAAGTTAAAAAGATTGTCATTATTGTTTACATATTGTTGTTAGGCCACACCAATTTAATTTACTGGTTCACAGATTTTTTTTAAAGTGAAAATAAAGCAAGCGTTCATGAATGCAATGGGCAAGAGGGAAAACTTAATATGGCCATGTCCACTCCATAAACCTGAGTGCAACAAGGCATACACCTGGTCCTCTGGCTTTTTTATCCAGTTAAGCATATTTAACTCTAAACTGTAACTTGTTGGGTTCGCCTTCTTTTCTGTTGGGGCGAAGTCATATCCGGATGGTACCCAGGCTTTGTCATGAGAGGTTTCCCAACATATTCATATAGAATTACCGGGTCATTTGGTTTCAAATGACAAAGTTAAAATCTTGGACATACATGTAGTGTTCTATCTGCATAACGTGACATCATAACAGCAGTAAATGTTCATTCCTTGACAAAGACTGGTGCTGTACATGTTCAGTTGAAAATTTGGGTGAGTCCAATTTTTGTGTTTGGTATTACAGTTAAACTACTTTAATAAATAATAATAATGATTGGTTTATTAGTGCCAAACAAGTGCGCAAGTACATGTACATATCATTGCAGCCATACAAGGCTGAATCGGTGTATGATACATAATACATTTGATACAAACTACATTAAGATTCATTCAACAAAGATACGACGAAAGGTAGAACGCTATTTTTGAATCTGGATTACCTGAATCTAAAGTAAGACTAAACTGTGTGTAGTTGTCCTTTGTAATAATGACTTCTGAACTTCACCACAGATGAATTTTCAAGTTAACCAACCTTGATGTTTCTATCATCCAGATACTCCTGGAAGTCCTGTTCGTACTGCTGCATGCGCTGAGTGAAGTCCTCGGCGTGCTTGTATGGGTTGTACTCGTTCACATCCTGGTCAAAACAGTCCGAACGCAGCTCTCCCTCTTCCTGTGATGAAACAAATTCAAGAGGATATCAAAAAGAAATGGCCATAGAGGAAAAAAAAACCCGTGCAGAGTTGGACAAGACTACTAGTCCGATTGTCCAGGGCAAGTTAAAGTGCCAATCACACAAGTGCATGTCCAACCCCACTTGCCCCATCAGGCAAACAATATTTCTATGAGTGGGGCCCTCCTCCCACTACATTATTTGCCTGTTAGTTACAATAATAAAAATTGTACTGACACTATTGTTGTTACATGTATTTCCCCCCAGTTCAGCAGTATTGCCACCAAAGAGGGTCAACAAACCTGTCCAATACTCCTTTAGTTATCATGCCTTCAATCAAAGTAATCTGAGTTTAAGGAGAGCCACACCTCTAGCAAGTTAAAGAACCCATTGCACTTATCGAAAAAACAGTAGGGGTCCTTCCCGGTGTGAGCGAATCAAATAAATCTGCCCGGATATGCAGCTTGAATGTACTGTTGGGGACGGACAAAAATCTTGCCCATTCCGTCCTCTATGATAGACATACAAATGTAGTATGTACTAGAAAGGCCGACATTTGCTTAAGAGCAAATACAGCATATTTCAGCCATACCCCTTCCCACGCAACATTGGACTGTTCCAAATCACCCCTGCGCAAAAATGGAACATCATATTAACAGTACATTATCCCCCAAAGTGGACTGGTATTGTGAATTGATTCCAGGTAAAAACAGAGCTTGCTTCTATTTTTCAGAAAATGACAATAATCACACCTTCCATTCAGAAAATTTTCATCATGACTGAAAATTGTTGAATGACTTCATGTAATGTCATTAACAATTTTCAGTACGATAACTAGGTGTAAGTTAAAAAAAGTATAAGCTCCTTGTGATGTGGGTACATTTATTATTGCAGTGAACTTTTTTTATTCAAGTAGGGCATACGATTTAATAATTATCAAGCAGGTGCAGGTACTGTGGGAGCGTTTGTTTTCTTCAAGCTGTAAAACTGTTAAACTGTTTTACTTTGTATGCAATCAGCCATCGAGCCTATTCTTAGTTTAGTTTAACAACTTCCTGCCAGACCCGGAAGATACGATTGAACCTTGTTCGAGGATTTATTTTCGTCTGTCTGGTCAGTCTGTTCATACCCTGGCGCTGAGAGTGTTTTATTGGGCTGAAACTCTGGCAGTTTAAAGTTACTTACAATTTAAATGTTCAAAGTTTATGTCAAACAACAACAGCACTAGGAAATGTGGCCACTATAGACAGGTGGTCACTATAGAGAAAATGCTGATCTATTGACTAGGAGCCATACGTTACACATGATTTCAGTACACTGATCATTAATCATATAAACATTGCACAGGTAAGCCAATTATAAACATTGCACAGGTAAGCCAATTGTTTAGATGTACAATTAAGTTCAAATAATTCTGAAGAGAAATATTGATGAGAAAATAATCATTCTCGCCACTGTCTAACTTTTCTAACTAACGCACCTTTCGCCGACTTCATCAAAGGACCGCCGGCTATCAATCAAACACGGCTGTTGATTAGACTTAGAGTTTCAAACAGTCA
Organism: Branchiostoma floridae; assembly: GCF_000003815.2. Classification (NCBI taxonomy): domain Eukaryota; kingdom Metazoa; phylum Chordata; class Leptocardii; order Amphioxiformes; family Branchiostomatidae; genus Branchiostoma; species Branchiostoma floridae. The sequence continues at coordinate 460,972 of NW_023365730.1, forward strand.
TGTGCTGTGTGCCAGTTGACAGCGAACTTCATGCTACGTGATGTTTTACATTGCTTGGACCTTCTTTCCTACAGCGGTGCTTCTACAAAATATTTAGACTGTAACACTGAGTCCCACATGTTTTATAGAATAGAATTTGACGCAGAACAGCGTTTTTGCTGGGTATTTTTCTTGAAAAATGTCCGTGGGAATATCAGCGAGGCGGCGACGTAGGGATATCAGACCGTCAAGAAAAGTCGCACGGCGGCTAACGGCGCAGCGAAGATACTAGCGTTATAAATAAGCGCTTCAACTAAGGATGGCAACCCGTACAATATTTTTGTATACTGTTGAGCTAAGTAAAGTTTGTTGTTTATGAGGTTTTAGTTGTCTTTGAAGCTTTGCCCCGAAATTTTTTAAAGTCAAACTGCTGAAGAGAAGTAAGTGACTGCTACGATTATCGTAGATATGGCCCTAAAAAAACTGATAAAAGAAGCCTTCTCAATAGTTTAAAATGCAAGAGCTTCCGGGGGGGTTTCGCCCCCCTGGGTCCCCACCCCCACCCCCCCCCCCCCCCCCCACAGTGGCCCTGCCCCTGGACCCCGCCAGGGACATTCGGCGGCCCCCGGACCCCTGTCCGACGCTTTGAAAAAATCCTGGCGAGAAGTCTGTACGGCCTGAGTCTTCAAGTTAACGTATTGTGTGGTCCCGCTTATGAATATTAATTAGCCTTCGCTTTCCTCTTCGCTGATTGGCTGAACCATTAATTGAATTAACTCTTCCTGCCGGCTAGACGCAGGTGCAGATGTCGGCTCTGTGGGGTGAACGTCCGAAAGGTCATGGCATGGAGAACGAAAGAAAACCAATTTCCCCTAAAAAAAGTGTTGTAATTAAGCCTTTTACAGTACTTTAAGCCAAAAATTTTACTTGGATCATTTTACCAACTATCTTATGCCTATCTATACCAAATGTTACTCATACCAGGGTACAGGGGTGCAAAATATACCGTTATAAGACCGTCAACAACAGTCGCACGGAGCTAACAGCGCAGCGAAAATACCATCGCTAGCGTTTCAACTTCGGATAACAAGTTATAAGTACTGTTGAACTCAGTAACGTTAAAGTTTGTTTTTAGTTGCCTTTGACGGTTTGACCTGAAATAGTGTTACGCTAAACTCCTGAAGAGAAGTTAAGTGACTGCTGCGATTATCATAGATATGCCCCTAAGAACTGATACAATATAAAGCCTTCTGAATAGTCTAAAATGCGAGAGCCTTAGGCGGGCTTCGCTCCCACTGGCGGGAACACTGCTATATACGGGATCATGAGGCCCCGCTTATGAATATTAATTAGCCTTTGGCCTCCTCTTCGCTGATTGGCTAGGTCTTTGATTCAATTAACTCTCCGGCTGACGCGCACAGGTGTGGCTCTGTGCGGGGTCACGGAAAGTCACGTCAGGAGGCCAAAAGAAAACAAATTTCCCCTCAGAAAAGTGCCAAAATTAATCATTTTAAAGTTGTTTATGTCAAAAATTTTACTTGAATCTTGTTACCAAGTATCTAATGCCTATCTATACCAAATTTCAGGTCATTTAATTGTAATACCGGCAGAGATGAATCACTTTGAAGATTTGACAGGAGAAAGAAGAAAGAAACATTACGAATACAATATATTTCACCATACTATGTATGGCTGAAATATAAATATATGCCTTTGAACAAAGCAGAGTCTACAAGCAAAATTTGCCCCTCAAAATGCAGGAAACAGCATTTCATAGGGTCTATATCCAATTTCAAATTTCCAGGGGGAGCTTGCCCCGTAGGATCGTCGGGCTTTTGGCGCTTGGCAGGATTTCCAAATTCAACATCAAGGGCACGGACAAAATGTCAGGCTCAGCCTACATTGTAGAACACTGTGCCAGACACCTACCACACAGCATGGGTGCTGGGGCTGGTTGTGGATGATCTGATCGATCTTGGATCCCTCCAGAACCCCACTCATCTCCTGCTGAGCCTGACAGAACAGGTTGTTCTTCTCTTCCCTCATCCCGTTGTGTGTGTGTTTGTTGTTTGTTTGTTAGTATGTGTAAGGAGAGAAGAAGGTGACACTTACCATACAGCAAGGGTGCTGGGGCTGGTTGTGTGTGTGCATTTGTTTGTTTGTTTGTAGGTGTAAGGAGAGAAGAAGGTGACACGTACCACACAGCATGGGTGCTGGGGCTGGTTGCGGATGATCTGTTCGATCTTGGATCCCTCCAGAACCCCACCCATCTCCTGCTGAACCTGACAGAACAGGTTGTTCTTCTCTTCCCTCAACCCATCCAGGCAGTCCTGGCGCTCCTCGGAGGTGTCGAGGGCGCAGCACTCGAGCGCCTCAGCCCACCGGTCCTCCTGAACAGACAGTAGATTGAACTTAATTCATCATTTTGCAAAACATGGTAAAATGAACAGTTTTAATTTACTGCAACAACTATAAATACATAGTACAACACAGAGTAATAGAATGTCAATAGTATATTACATGATATTGAATATATGATATTGAAATTTGATCCTCGATATTAAATATGATTATATGATATTAAAATTTGATCCTCGATATTAAATATGATTATATGATATTAAAATTTGATCCTCGATATTAAATATGATTATATGATATTAAAATTTGATCCTCGATATAAAATACGATTATATGATATTGAAATTCATT
>NW_023365730.1:463762-468464 GCF_000003815.2 Branchiostoma floridae
GGAGAGCGCACGTCAATGAGATGTTTCCACCATGGTGTCCACATCTTCTTCTTCTTCTCTGCAGTTTCTGATAGAGAATGACAGTGGCAAGATGTTTTGGCATACTATAAAGAGGATACATGCATGTACTCACTCATGCAATCACTCACTCACTCACTCACTCACTCATGCACTCACTCACTCACTCACTCACTCACTCACTCACTCATGCACTCACTCATGCACTCACTCACTCACTCACTCACTCACCCACCCAACCAACCAACCCACCAACCCACTCTCACTCACTCACTCACTCACTCACTCACTCACTCACTCACTCACTCACTCACTCACTCACTCACTCACTCACTCACTCACTCACTCACTCACTCACTCACTCACTCCAGTGTTCGTTGTTTGCTGTCTTCCAAGGTGGACGTTGTGAGATGTTGTTCAAGTCTGACTGCTGATCTCCAGCTGCCTCTGTCTATACTATAGAGTGTTGACTTTTAAATGAGTGCACTGAGGCTCTGCAACAAACCTGACTCAGCCTACAAATGTACCCCATATGACAGAGACTGTCATTCTCATATAGGCTGTAGGGCTGATATCAATTAGGATTTTACCACAAAATATTGACTGAAGGAGGCCATATACACACACACCGAGGCATAAACCTGGTCCTCTTCCAATTTGTTCTTTTTTTCAGTTAAGCATTTTTTCATCTTCCTTGTTCAAATCTGTATGAGAACCAACAAATCTACCTTATTTTTTTCAATGAACAGCCTTTGAGCTTCAAGTCTTGAATAAAGGTTGAAAGAGACAATCAAACTTCTCTTGTCATTCAGCTTTATTTTATTTATTCTATTTTATTCGCATTCGTTTTTCGAGCATTGGACAAGAAGCTCGCAATGAGCTTATGGAGGTCTTCTGCTCTGTATTACATACAATGACAATCAAAAGTAACAAAATTGAGATCATAACGAAACGTATAACTTAAGATGAACATGAACATAGACGTCATTTTGCAACATAAGAATAACATAAATACTAACAACAAAAACGGGCTAAAGCGCATACAAGGCTGGCATTACCAATCAATTTCAAATCAGATTAAGTAAATCTTCCGGTCATTTTGATAAAATTGAAAACATATTCAAAGATGTTACAATTTATCGAGTGTGGGAGGAAAGGGCTGCCCATAGTGAGAAGGGTGCATTCAGCTTTCCCATCATGGAATGAAAAACAAGCAACACTTACTGATCAGACGAGCAGGGATAACACGTGCAGGTTTCTTCACATGGACCTGCAGAAATAAAAACAATTATATCTAATATTCATCAACTCACACACACTGAGTCACAGTATGAACTACCAAAATCTTTCTCAATGACATTAACAATATTCTTAAGACAGAAATATAATCTAAACACAAGTTGTTGTTTTTTCTCATAATTTTTAATAATAACCTCAGTCTAAAGCAATGTATACTACTAATTATCTACTATTTTTTTTTCTATATTATGAAGCAAAAGTTCTCATTCAACAAAAAGTTTCAGCTATACAGAATGTTGTATTATATATTAACCAGTCCTCAATCAAGATTTATCAGGTAATATATTATTTAAGAGGTAATATATCTATTATATAATTAGTAACTGTTCTTTAAGACATTTTTGAAGTTAACTCTAAATTTGAGAAATTTTTTTTCAGACCTGGACATTGTGTTCCTTCAGTAGGTTGCTGTACTCCTCATGGTAAGGCTGGAGGATGTCGCTGTAGTCACGAGAGTCTGTGTACGGGTTGTACTCTGCACCAGCTGCCTGAGCGAAACAGTCATAGCGGCTCGAGCTCTGGCCTTCCAGCTGAAATAAATGTAAGACTACGATCAGAACTTCACACAGTCGCGTGAGTCTGTGTACGGGTTGTACTCTGCACCAGCCGCCTGAGCGAAACAGTCATAGCGGCTCGAGCTCTGGCCTTCCAGCTGGAAAAAATGTAAGACTACGATCAAAACTTCACACAGTCGCGGGAGTCTGTGTATGGGTTGTAGCCTGCTCCAGGTGCCTGAGCGAAACAGTCGTAGCGGCTCGAGCTCTGGCCTTCCAGCTGAAATTAAATCAGTATGTTGGTAAATTCGGCGACAAAGACTTTCAAGACACGCTACCGCCGATGAAAATGACCTTGTCAGAAACTCCAAATTCTCGAATGTATGGCCATAATATGCAGTGGTTCTGTATCTACCAGGGACCAGAAATCATGTGGCCATGGCCGCGTTGGACAGGTGGTTGCTATAGACTATTTCTCTATGCTTAGGTCAATGGTAAAAATCCAAGGGACCGACAAAAAGTGACCGCAATGGCCAGGTGGTCGCAATGCAATTAATACTTTTAAGGCGGCTGCTTATACAGGTTTGACTGACGTATATAAATACAGATACAGAAAAATCCCCACCTCACAGCACACTCGAGACGGCTTGCTTCTGGCAATCTTCTCCAAAGTACTCATGGAGTCAGACACGGGCTCCTCCAACCAGATGCAGACATCGTCCACTCTCGTCTGGAAGACTCCATTCATACACTCCTGCTGGGCCTCTACTGTTTCCTTCTGGCAACACTCTGCCTTCTTGCTCCAGATCTCACTCATCTGGAAGGAAAAAAGGTTAAGGTAATGGTTATACCAACTGATAAACTTAAAAAGCTGAGTAATACCTTAATTATTAAGGAATGCGTTATCAAGGACGATAATATTAATAGGGGCAATTTAAGGAACAACACAATCATGTGGACAACTATCATGATGGCAGACTCATAATGGTGGACAAGGGCACAACGTGTCCGTGACATAACCACTAAGTGGACCATTATTACTTGTTACATGCAAGCGAACTATAACCAAACTATAACATAGTGGCATGAACTCTTTCCTTACATGTACATCCGTTTCTCTTATAGGTGGCATCTAGGTGGCATTAAAACTTTTAAATTCAGTTAGCAGTTAATTGTTATCCATAATGTGTCTAGGGTACGGTATAAGCGGGAGCAAGACTGATTCCTTTCAACACCTTTTAATCCCAACCAATGTCATGTAAACTGTAAGTAATGTAAAGTGCTTTTCCCAAGGGCAGAAGATTGTCAGCAAGACATGCACTGCACGAAATCAATAATTTCCAGGTGTTTCAAGGGACTTACACACCTGTGAAATGTTCTGTGTCCTGGCTGTGTACATGACTTTCCTGGTTCGGCGTGTAATGTCCTTGTTTTTTTCTTACATACCTGGACTCGCGCTTGTACAGGAATTTCTAGGACCCTTACACCAGACGTGTAGGGGAAATAGGCAGACAAAGGCTTGGCGGCGCCTATTCTCAAAGCCAAGCTTGGGTCGCGGGTTTACTGTTTACGGCAACTACTACCCTTGCAACCCAGCCTAGGCTATGCTTGGACAATTAATAAGCAATGAGGTTTACATTTTAAACACAAAATAAGGGGGAGTGTCGGGGGGTATTGAATGGTTGGTATGTCTACCCGTGACATCGTCTGACAGAACAAAGTGGAACAAAATACAACTATAAAAAGAAACGACATCCACATTTTTAGGAATACAATCAAGGTCAGAAAGAAAGGTCTACAAAATACTAAAAAAACAATCATAATTAATGAAGCTGTGATTTGTTTGGCCCGATATTTCCTCAATACGCGCCGACCGTAGGATTTCCAAATAAGTTGAACGGGCCATTCATATTCATTTCTACATGTCGGAAAGAAATAAATGCTAGGAATAGATCTTGGCTTATAAATAGGAAAGAATGTCTTAAACCAAGGAGGTTTCAACTTCCTTGCTTAAACAAACTCGACATTTTCATTACATAAACAGCAGTTCGTTAGCCGGATGTGTATTGCATTGTCTAGCGCAGACAAAGGCCACAAACACCCAGCGTTCATTGAATCATTCTTATTTCTTCTTTAATCATTTTACACTCACACTGAGATTCTGTTTCAACATACATAAATCTGAACTGCTGCAATAGACTTCTGCGTGTATCGCGATAATCAGTTACGTGATCTGCCCCCTTTGTATGAAGAGCTAGGAAAATAAACTAACCAAAGAAATTTAATTTGGAAATTCGTAAACTAGTGATGTACGATGTTTTTATAGAGTGCCTGTCGCGTCATAGCGAGGAAGTTGAACTGAAACGACGTTGGACATAGGGAAAACATAGGACTGCGATCTGATTTATGGGCAGCTTTTTGTCAAAAGAATAGAGAGAACACGGGACAAAATACAGTCCATTTTCTTGGTTACTGTCTCTAACTTTGGCTACTGTCGACGCACAAACTGAGTGAAATGATCTATGTTAAGATATAACCTCCTTGACTCGATGTACTAGATTTTTGTCCCGGGTTATGTTCTTGATTGTACAAACTAAATGACAACGTTGAACGTTAAATTTCTACCGATGTTTCAAGCTGTTGATAATCACAGCGGCATGTTTCACATCTTTCTAGGCAGGTATTGTTTTACTGTGAAGTGAAATACGGGTAATTAGGCAGCTCAAACAACCTCCTTGACGTGATTGTAACAATAGACATCATGGCTGGTACTAGCGGTAGTTCACAGCTCTTTGTGTCTGTGCCCATGCAAATTCTTCAGAAAAAGCCAATAGAATTTCTCCTCGCACAATTATAGGGTCAAACCTTCGGCCAATCAACGTGCCAGTCAC
>NW_023365730.1:469831-487135 GCF_000003815.2 Branchiostoma floridae
AAACTCCCTTTCCCGGCACAAGAGAACATAGTCAACGTTGAAAGTCGCGGACCAAGAAGTGCATACTAGTAGCCTACGAAGACTAGAAGACAACAAGAGACCAGCCGGCATTCTATGACATACAAAAGGCACTCGCGACTTCAACCTATCATACACACGAACAAACACTAATAAAAATTGTCTTGTTTCAATATGAATAAATATATGGTGCTATTACAGAATAAGAAATGCGAGCAAGAAGCTGCCGAATAAATGGGGAGGGGGGCAAAATCCAGAAGGGGGGGGGGGGGAAGGGCGTCAGATCTCTCGACGCCACTTTCCATGACAAAAGGGATGCACTGGGTGAGGCAGACCGGGGAAATATAATTAGGTGGTAATTGACCGCTAATGTATGCATATTCCGCCAACACACAATGCAACACACGGCTCATGTCCTGTTGTGTAAGGTTGTTTCAAGGGAATCTGTAAGGGTATTTCAAGCCCTTTACACGTCCTGCACACAGAAATGGTTCGTTTCCGCGAGATTCTAGGACATGTAAAGGACTGTACACTTCTCGTTTGCAGGCATGAAACCTCCGGATTTTGAAGGCCATGTTTAATTTCAAGGACTGTGTAAGTCAGTTTCCATCCTGGAAATGAGGCTTTTCAGGCAGTGATGCAGTTACATGACTCCACTACATCAGCAAGTAGGAGAAGTAAGCACACCTGCATAACTTACATGGCTTGTTCCAATCAATGTCATCATCTAAGTATTATAATAATCTATAGTGATAATTTATGATAAAATTGGATAAAAATATTTATTATTAAAAATAAAAAGTCTGGTCTTACATCTTTGTATATTCCCCACATGACCTTCTTGCACTTCTTCTGTGACATCTTCTGCTTCCAGTCGCAGTAGGTCTTGGTTGCAGTTGCGTTCATCCGCCTTCCAGTAGCCTTCTGTTTAATTAGAAAAATTTAAAAAAAAAAGTTAATTATCGTAGAAGTTAAGCATTGTACTAAAAAATGGTTGATTTATCTACCTTATTGACAATTGCAAAGAACTCAAATTTTATGATTCAATGGGTAAAATGTAAAGATCATAGATAAAGAAAACTCCTGAAAGATGATGTGTTCCAGGTTTACGGAAAAGGCTGGGCTGTCTACCTGGGCTGTCTACCTAGGCTGGCTATCACGTCAGGCTACTTGGACCTACGAAAGCCCATTGGGACAAAAGCTGTTTTAGCAGTAGGGGTTGTTTGTGCTCAATGAAGAAGCTATGCTTTGCTGTAGATGTAAGACTATTGTGAGGAACATGAATGTATAAACTGTTAATATGACCTCAGCAATGATAATATTATTACTTTTATTCAGATAATAACACATAATTGTTACCGAGGGATCCATGACACTCTTCAGTATAAACTTCTGGGTGTAGAACTCGTCGAGCTGAGCGGAAAAGTCCACAGTGTGACGGTCCTCATCGTAGCCATACGTCTTCTGATCCATACACATCAGTCTGGGAAAACATCAAACATTACTTAAGACATGAATGAATGAATTTTTATTGCTCAACAATCGCACAGGGTACAATGTATGGCAATTAATAACAACTAATAGCTATACAGACAATAGTGCTAAGAGCTACATACAAAGCAACAACAAAAGATTATCGATAACAGTACAGTTACATGTATGTATTTGTATGGTTAATCTGGTCTCGCATTTGGAATACATTATAAAGAAACTGGCCTACGTAGACAGATATATGAGTTGAACATGAGAGCAATACATGGAAAATATCGCATGTGACGGCTGGGGTGCAACTTCAAGAACTGCTAAACTGAAGATGCCAAACAGTTTAAGCCTTTTGGCCAAACGGTTTGCATGTTGCATTTGTGATCTGCCGGCCCGGGTTCGGTCCTGGGTGTCAGCATGTTGTTTCTTTCTGTTTCTACTCCCTTGTACTGTAGCTCCCAGTCACAGCACAGCAGGGAAACTTGGGAAGAAGATGGCAGTTCAGCTTCGGGCAACTCTCATATACCTCTGATACCAAATAACAAACAAACAAACAAACAAACCTGTTGCTCCCAGTCTCAGCACAGCAGGGATACTCTGGCAGAAGATGGCGGTTCATCTTCGGGCAGCTTTCGCACACTTCGTCAGCGCTGTTCTGTCTCAGCGAATCGAAGCACTCGGCACGGTCGGTGCTCTCGTAGGAGCAGCACTCCCCGAGTTGTGCCACGCGACGCTTGGCGACCTCTGCGCTGACGGTGAAGTTGGACGGGACGCGGGGCGTTGGGTTGTCAGTCATGTAAGACACCTGGAAATCAACCATTTCATAGGTTAAATTGGGTAACTTCAAATCTTAAGGTTCGTATATGGACAGACAAATAAGTCATTCCTTCATTTCCTTAAAGTTTGTTCATTCCTTCAATTCCTTCCTCGCTTCCTTCCTTCATTCCTTCACTCATTCATTCCATTCTTGATTCCTTCAATAATTCCTTCATTTCCTTCCTTTCTTCATGCATTCATTCCTGTACTCAATCATACCTTTGTTCGTTTCTTTATTAATTCTTTCCTTTGTGTATTTCTTTGTTCATTTATTCCTCTTCCTTCTTTTATTCCTACCTTCCTCCTGTACTTCAATCTTTCATCCTTCCTTCCTTCCTTCATTCATTCATTTACATTTATTCCTGCCTTTACCCTTGCCAGAGTGATAGCGCTTCATTTATTCCTTCTTTCATTTATTCATTCCTCCATTCACTCACATCCTTCCCTGCCTTTACCTTTTTGCAGATCTCCTCCACACGAATAGTATCCTCCCCACGAGGGACAAAGAAGTAGACAGAGTCAATGTCCTTGCCGGAGTGATAGCGCTTCACAGTCTTGTTGGCCGGGGACATTTCCATCATTGGTTTTCCTCCTAGAAAACATTCATTTGTTAACACAACCTTGGGCTATTCTTTTGGGTTTTCCTCCTAGAAAACATTCATTTGTCACACCTATTCTTTTGGGTTTTCCTCCTATAGAAAACATTCATTTGTTAACACAACCTATTCTTTGTATCATCTAGTACATAGTTATTACATAATGTCACACCGGAAGTTGGGACCAGAGGTTGGGAGCAGGCTAGTACATATTTCACCTAATAAAGCCCTAAAATTGCTTCTCTTAGTTCTCAAAATCAATTATCATTCGATGCCAGAATTTTGGAGTGGCCAGAGCGATAGCGCTTTACTGTCTTGTTGGCTGGGGACATGTTTACCATTGGTTTTACTCCTATATAGTATATTACTATTAGAGAACAATCATTCATTTGTTAATATGACTTCAAAATCTGTTCTTTGTATAATCTAAATACAATGTAGTTACATACAATATGTCATGCAACCATTTGTTAATAATATGATAAGTTAAACCGAGGATTGATGTGTTCAAAAATTTTGTCTTGTTTTTCCCTCTTTGCCATTGAATACTGTAGGAAAATCATCAATTTCAAACCTGAGTTTTGTGAGGAAACCCACCCCTATAACAGACACATTGCGATCAGACTACTCACCCTTGAATGATGACATCATCTTCTGGATATAAGGGCAGCTCATCAGCTATAAAACAAAAACATTGCAATGTTTTTTTTCTTTCATAAGACCATGTTGATTTAATTATAAGGTTCTTGACATCCTTTTGGAATCCAAAAATCTGATGCGAACGTGCAAATAAAAAAACGTTTGACCTAAAAAGTTGCCTTCATTATGAAATCTAAATAGTCAGAGGGTTGTACAAATGACAACACACAGAATATGGTATACCGAACAATTATGATTTTTCATTTTTGTTCTAACTTTTACATCTTCTTTGACCTTCTAATGTTCTATGACATAAAAACAAAAATACACAATGTAGCAAGCTGGTATCGTAGGGCAGGGAGGAAAACTTGTGAATGTGACTGCATTCACTCCAGAAAACTGCAAGCTAGAGTGTACCATTAGGCATAAGCCTGGTCCTTGGTCTTTGTTTTATGCTGTACCAGTCATGCCACACAGAGCTAAGGAAGCTCACAAAGAACACATCCTCCTACACAGGGACATCCAGCAGCCAAGCTGCCTGTCTGGATGTCCCTGCATAGGAGGATGAAAGAACAGGGCAGAGTGCACGGTTGAAGAAAGAGTGATTGCAGTGTTCAGCTTAAAACACGTGTATGTCACCTCATCACAAGGGGCGGTATTACGCGACACAAGGCGCCAGTTCCTGGCCTATGCACGCACATGTGCAGGGACACCCAACAGCCAAACCGCCTGTCAGGATGCATGCCCTGCTCTTTCAACCGTCACTCTTAGTTCAGTGACCATTGGAGCAACAGAACTAAACGACCTAAAACTTACCCAACGAATGGCAACGTTAACAAAGTCGTTCATCTTACTGTAACAGAGTTGCAGAAGCTGAGTAGAACTAAGAGGACTAAAACTCATCCTGTGAGTGAGTTGTAGTCAGTAACACTGGTATTGAATACAACTCATACCACTGCAGAAATCTGTATCTGTATCTGTATCTATATAGCTGGTATAACCGCCCTTCGGCGTAACACACCAGCTTCTGTATCTGTATCTATATAGCCGGTATAACCGCCCTTCGGCGTAACACACCAAGCTTTGCAGGCACGCGGCGCGGCAGCAGCTGGTTATATATAATACACAGAATGACTTGTCACACCTAACTGTTGCACATCTATCCACAAGTGTTCTTTAAAAAGAAAGAAGAACTAAAGTTGACTACCACTCACCCAGCGAACGGCAACGTTAGCAAAGTCGTTCATCTTGTTGTTGTAGAAGCTGAGCTCAGCGGAGAAGTCGCGGGAGTCGGCAGCGGGGGAATACGGGCGCCACTCCTGAGCAAAGCAGGACATGCGGTCCGCATCGTTGCTACGGCAACAGCGATGTTCAGGCACGTCAGCCTTGATGTAGGTGACTGCCTCCTGGACATACTTGTGGAGATAGGTGCCGTTGGTCTTGTTCACTAGGGTGTCCATCCACTGGTCCTGTAGCAGACAAAGTGCAGGTACATGTATGTCAAAGGTGTCATACCATGAAATTTCTTGCATTTTCATTCAATTGGTAAAGGACACATGCTTAGGAATGATGACTAGTAGATAATCCTCTCTGCCATTGTGTACATCATACAGTACATCTCACTCGGCTAATTCAGCCTCATCTTCCAGATTTCTTCTAAACATGCACACAACAACACTGAGTTCAAGTGAAACTGCAACAGCTGCAGCTTTTAAGTCTTGTACTTGCAGCTATACAAAACTGACTTTAGCAGTCTACCAGTTTAATGCAAAGCAAAACAATTCTGGAACAAACTCTTACCGAGCGCAGTCAATAGCAAGACAGTGAAAGAGTTTGAGACATGATCTGGGCAGGAATGGGGACTGCAGCGAGACCAGTGTCAGTACCGATTCACAAACTGATACTGATACAGCTGCAGCTAGGACAGCCTCATTACCCAGAAGTAGGGTACCTACTGGCTTTGGTTCAAGGTTAAGATTCGAGGTAAAGGTAAAGATGATCATTACTGCCTTTGAGTACATCACAGTCAGCATGTCAAGCCATGTTTTCTCCCAGATTCCTTCTTAAACACGCAATAACGCTTAATTCAAATGAACAGTTGCTGCTGTCAAAAACAGGTTAGGCTAAGCATCTACCAGATATGCAGAGGAACAAAATTCTAACAAGTAATCCTTACCACCTTCGGGTACATCTCACAGAGCTCGTTCAACCTCTTCTGGCGGATTCCTTCTAAACACATGACTCATTTAAAATGTGACGCGTTTAAAATGAAACTGTTAACAGTAACTATTGCAGCTTGTACTTGCTGTACAAAACTTGCCAAGCAGTCTACCTGAGTGACATGCAGCTGTACAACACTGACCAGTCAAAATTTAAGCAAAAAAATTCTAACGAATGATCCTTACCACCTTCGGGTATATCTCACAGAGCTCAATTCAGCCTCCCTCTAAACATACTTGCTAGATGTGTAAAATGAGCTATATTTGCTGTACATGTACTTGCCCCTGTTAAAAACTGTCATGGCAGTCTACCATGGGCCAAATAAGCAATTTTTGATAAAGCATGACACAAAAGACTTACCACTTTCGGGTACATCTCACAGAGCTTGTTCACCCTCTTCTGGCGGATATCCTCCAGACATGCGGCAGCTTCCTGCCCGTCCTTGCGGCAGCAGCGCTCCTGATGGACAGACAGCATGCTGAACCTCTGCAGGGGGTCCAGACGGAGAAGGGTGGGCTCCTCAGATTCCTCCAGGGAGTACAGACTGTCACGCCTGGAAATAAACAACACTTACTAACAAGAGTTCGTAGACCTCAGGCCTGCATGAAATGTATTGGGTTTCTGTAGACCTATTGTGTATTTTTGCCTTTTTGTCTGTGGTACGTGGTTGGAAAAATGAGCTTTTTACCGTGTTGGTTGTGCACCATGCAAAAGTCTGACTCTGAAATTCCATTTTCTGAATTTGTAAGTTTGGACATGGATGAACATTACTTATTTTGGATTTCTTAAGTATGTAACCAACCACAGTACTTTGAAGTTGTTGAGACGCTACCTTTTTTGTCTCAGATGGCCCATGCACATGTAGTTACTCTGTCACATGATATACTAATATCTTCCTATTTCAATGTACTGACCTAATGCAGCTGCTAAGTCTCCTTGGTTTGTGTTCTTCCAATGATATTCATTAAAGATTTATTTCTGGGGTGTTATTCACTTGACATCGGAATGTTACTCGCATAATTTGACCAATGATACTTTTATCTGTAGTTCCATAGACATTAGACAATATGAATAGTGGTAGCCCCCATGCAGCAGCAACAGTTAGTCCCCAGGGTGGTATGATATTTTCATTCAATCCATCCAACCCAAACCTAAATCTCCTGTAGTATCTAAGCCAAATTTAACAGCACAATTTACTATGAAAAATGTCCTTGTCAATCCCATTTATAGATGGCAAGCTGCTGGCAATGGAAGCTTTGAAAAGTTCAGAAGCTGTTGTAGTCAGAGCAAACACCCAGCAAACATCCCCGCAAACCAATGAGCAGTTGCTTAGAAGGGGAATTTCATCATATATTTGCCGCGACAAAATGCAACAAACCATACTGAATTCAAAACAGAACAAAGCTAAGCCTCCACCACTTAACCCTGCCTGTACCATAGATTAAGCAGGCCCAAAAACCAAGCGAATATGACTAGCCCAAAACAACAAATTACCTGTATACAGTATGGAAATGGCATTACCAAAGAAACAAAAAGAAACACAGGACAAATCATACACATACCTTTCTCTTATGCCCACACTCTATACAGTTCTCCTCCACATTAGAAAATTGCATCTTCTTCTGTTTAAGTTCAAGTTCAACCATGATTGCCAACAGGGTAAAGGAACTTGTACCGGAACTTAAAACTCAGTACTATACAGCTCTAGAAACACCACAAAGAGTAATAAGCAAACTCCAATTATACCTGACCAACAGATATATAATCTGGCACACTCCCATCATCTGGCAAACTGTCAGTGCCACTAAGTAACCTGATACATTGAAGGTGGCCCAGGCCAGATGATGGTTCTACACCCAACCATAATCTGTTTTTAAAACCAAGCAGATATTGGGAGGATGCCCCAACCACACTAAAACAGGGTCAACCTATACAGTATCAAGTTCAAGCACTAGGAGGCCCAAAATCAAACCTGACCACCAGGACACCACAAACAACTCACGTACCAAATGGCAACACAATGGCACCTTGCGTTCCGGAGATACAGCGCACGCCCCGTGCCCGCACAAAAGGTAACCTAAAATGTCAAGTTCAAGCACCAAGGGCGCCAAAATCAAAATTGAGCATTATTCAGCCACCGCCGACACATGTGCCAAATATCATTGCGCCAGCACCAGCCGTTCAGAAGATATAACTCCGGAAACACCCCTCCCGGACACAAAATTCGACCTGCCGGGTCAAGTTCAAACGCGACAAGGCCCAAAGTCAATCCTAGGCAACAGGCAACAACCCCCCACCCATGCACCAAAAATCGTCGCAATTGCGCGTATCGTTCCGGACACACAGCGCCAAAAGTGCCCCAAAAACACCAAAAATGCCACCTTTAATGTCAAGGTCAAGCGCCAGGAGGCCCCAAATCACACCTGAGTGTCAGGCTACCACCCCCAACCCATGTACCAAAAATCGTCGTGCTCGCACCATCCGTTCACGAGATACAGCGCCCTACATCCCCGGCTACCGAAAAGTTTCCACCAGCATCAAAACCATACCTGCATACATGCAGGTAATAACATAAAAGGCAACAAGAGGTTCACTAGTTAGTAGTTTAAGGTACTCTAAACCCTTAGACTGCCAAAGTTTCAGCACTATAATATGCTATAAGTGCCAGGGTTAGCCGCTGACTTCCAAAAAGAAATCCATGAACAAGGCTGAAGTCCCTAACGGCTGGGCTTTGTGCGCTGGGCTTTGTGCGCTGTATACGCGTGCGCAAAGCTGCTACTTCAGGGGAATACGCTATCCCGGATATATCCAGGTGCAGCACACAGGGCATGTATAGGTGTGCCGGATATATCCGGGTTTGGCAGTTTAAGGGTTAAGGTAGTAGAGACTGTCATGCCTGGAAAACAACAACACTCTTACTATAACATAGACTCGCCCATAGAATACAGGCTGTCACATCTGAAAAGCAACAACACTACTTACTCAAACTCAAAGGCAACGAGAGATTCATGTGGAGAAAGGTAGTCCCATAGCCTTTTTAAGGACATAGATAGTCTCCAAGCAGATCCTACGGTGCCATAAGATAGTGTCAAAGCTGGCTAAGGAGCATAGCCGGCCAATGGCAGTCAAATTGACACCTTGGCCAGCTTTGATACTATCCCTAAGGCACCTTAGGGTCTGCTTGGAGACTATCTAATAGTATGTCCTTAAAAAGCCTATGGGACTACCTGGGGTGTGTTAGAAGAAAAGTTAGCAATCCATTCATTTGAACTTTATTTATTAGTCATACAATGCACTGTAGATGTACCTGACTTTCTGGCAGTAGCTGCCTGCAGTTTGCTCGTTGAATGCTGGGGGGCGCTGTGACATCATGTTCATCTGAACGAAGTGCAAGAAACCCTGAACAAAGGTGATGTTCTTGGTGTAGTCCTTGCTGTGAATCTGATGGGATAATAAGAATAAAATCAAATGATGTCAGTAATCGTACATATTAGTTTTGTAAGCTGTTACAGCAAATGTAAATAAAATTTTAGCAGTTGCAGCAAATAGGAACTAAATATATATTATTACCTGTTACTGTAAACAGTAAAGTATTGTTTTTGGCAACATCTTGGGGTCTCAGACATGTAATATTGAATTTCATTTTCAAATGCAGCAAAATTATGTAGCAAAACAATGTAGCAGAATAATGCAAAATAAAACATGATTAGGTAACTTTGTTGAGAGAATGCGGGATGCTTCCCTCACAGTAACTAGTGTTGTGTGCAAGTAGTTGACCCAGCCATTTGTCAAGCTACTTGCACACAACACTTATTAAGTTGCTAAAATGGCTCACCTGTGAGTCGAAGCCGTAGCGAGACTGGTCCATGCAGGAGAGACGCTCCTCCCCTGACAGCTCGCAGCATGGCATCATGATGCTGTTCACAAACTCCAGGGAGAAGTGGCACGTCTGGTCAATGTTCGTCAGCCTCATGGCCTCGAAGCAGGACACCTACAAGTTGATTACAAAACAGATAATTCTATGATTTTGATTTACTTCTTTATGATCTGTAAATCATGTTCAGTTTTGATCATATGCAGCATTGTGATTTGATGTAGCTTCAATAAATTTTTTGTTTAGCTATGATTACAAATTGTAATACTATGTATATTACGTTTCATATAGATTTTGTAATTTACATGTTTTTTTTGTTAAAAGCTGCATAGGCTTCTGTTCCCCCCTGCATGCATGTTTTCTTTTCATTCTGTATCACTTTGTTTTGAATTTTTGAATATGTGCTGAAATAAATCAAAATGGATCAAAGGAAGTTTGTGGCAAAAAAGAAGTTGTGGTGTCTTGTGTGGCGGAGCTGAAGAAAATGTAGCGTAGATAGGACTAAATCAGGACATAAACAGCATGCAGGCTATGACCTAAACTGACCTGTTCCTCTCCGGTTGCCGAGCAACACTTCTGCAGATCAGACACGCGCTGCTTACCCAGCAGCTCCTTGTTAGGCTTCCAGCTGGGGAGGGACTTCTTAGCCCAGCCTCCCTGCTTCATGGACTTCTTGCCCCACTTGCCACCCCACTTCTTGCCATGCATCTGAAAATAATTAAGGAGTTAGAAAGAACTTAAAGGCATGTCGATGAAGGTTAGACATTTGGGTGTAATTATCATGCCAAATTGCAGTTATTCAATAAGTAGCTGAATATGATTTTGGAAACGGTCAGACGTTTCAGGTCAAATCCACACCTTTCTTCAGTGACACAGAGGAGATCTTGTTGTAATGAACAGCAGGTGAATCGATAAATAAACACACACACACACGCGTGGGCACACACAAACACTCACACACACACAAAGACACTTACATACACACACACACACACATGTACACACACACAAACACACACACACACTGACACACGCACACACACAAAGACTCTCACACACACAAATACTGACACACGCACACACACAAAGACTCTCACACACATACACAAATACTGACACACACACACACACACACACACACACACACACACACTGAAACACACACACGCACTAGGACACAGCCCTAATTGTTTCCCAGCACCCACCATGTGGCTGTCTTCCTTGCTCTCTTCCAGAACACACACACACACACACACACACACATGCACGCACACACTAACACACACCAGTAACACACACACAAACACACACACACACACAAACACACACACATACATGTACACGCACACTATACTGTAGTATGCAGCCCTAACTGTCTCCCAGTACCTACCATGTAGCTGTCTTCCTTGCTGTCTTCCTCCTCCACCTTCAGATGGACATCCAGAGCAGCACAGGCGATGGCAATACCTTCTGCATCAGTCCCTCGCGGGGCCAGGAAGACCGGAGACTCGAGCGGACTTTTCGGGCCGTGGCCGTACACGTCCCAAACGGTGTCCAGCTCCTTACCGTGCTGACCATGGTGGAAACCTGGCTTGCCATGTTTACTGTGGGGTTTGCCGTGATGACCACCACGATGACCACGACGATGACCATGATGACTTCCACCGCCATGTTCACGACGATGACCATATCCTGTTTGGAAAAAAAGCACGGCTTTTATTCTTAAAGTTGTCAGACCAAACTAATATCCAGGCAAATGTACTAGTGACATAAGAGATTATTAAGATAGTATCAAAGCTGGCTAAGGAGTACAGCTGGCCAAAGGGAGTCATCTGAGCCACTGGGTAGCCACGCACACTCCTATATATATACAGACGGCTTCACTCCTTTGCCATCTCTGTGCTTTCTACACGGGACAGTTTCTACCCTGTCCAATTGTTAGCGGTAGGATTTGCTATTTATATGTAAATGATTAGAATGACCATGATGACAGTCTCATATCCAGCTTTAAAAAAACACAGCTTTTAAAGTTGTCAGGCCAAACAAGTATTCCCCACCTAAATACCAGGGATTACTGTAACAGTAAATGAGTGTCACAATTGACAATTCTCAAAGCGCTTTCTAACCAGCAAACTTTGTAATTTATGGCTGCTCCCAGAGTTCTTAGATTGAAAAAAATCGACTGTATTACTTGTAATAAAAGATGCACTGTTTTGACATTTCACGTTTGAAGTTGGTACTTCAGGTCAAAGCCAAAGTCTGGGTGCCCACTTAATTCAGGTTTTCTCTCAAGAAAAATCGCGACAAGCCAGGAAGTTAGCGATTACGCCACGAGGTATCGCCTTGAACATCAATAATTTATTCACTTGTCTTTCGTTTCACTGCATGAGGGCGCGGACTCCGGCAAAAAGGAGGTGTACTTTTTTTTACTATCTCAGCTCACTTCAAAGGGTTTGCCATGAATCCCAAATCGGGGAGCAGTTTATTACAAGAAATGTGGTAAGCTGAGGTGAGGTATAGTGGCAAACAGGGCTCTAGCCAGCATCCGTTTTTACGTCAATTGACAGAAATTTGCTGCATGTGACGGAAACTTTTTTAAACCAATCTGTCAACCTTGACGGACAAAAATTCTGGGTAGAAGCTACAGGCGGCTTGGGGACGCTGTCCATGGTCGGAAAGCCACACACTGTTTGTTTTGCTATTGTTATGATTGTTGACTTAGTGTGTCGGCACCTCTTTTGCATACGATAATCTGATTTAAAACCCGTTTTTGAAGGTCTCAGTTCCGTCTTTCTAACATAATTTTTGCGGTTTTCGCGACAATGGGAATTGGCTGACGGAAAAAAATTTCGAGCTGGCTAGAGCCCTGGTGGCAAATGGCTGTTGATAGTCACATCTTACCGTGTTCCTCTGAAGAAGAAGACTCCTCTGAAGAAGAAGAAGACTCCTCGGAAGAAGAAGACTCCTCGGAAGAGGAAGACTCCTCGGAAGAAGAAGACTCCTCAGAAGACATCTCAGATGACTCCTCAGAAGAAGAAGATGAGGAAGAAGATGAGGAAGAAGACGAAGATTCCTCGGAAGACTCCTCACTGCTGTCTTCATCCTTTGGGACAACAAATATAAGATCAAGCTAGTCTTAGAAATGAGAAAAACCTAACTATCATTAATAACTACTGATACAATAGTTTAACAAAGTAAAATTGAAATGCATGATGACACTTATTTTCAAATGTCAACCTTTATTTTTGTGGATAATGGTTACAATTTATCTATGGATTTGAATTTTATAAAACGAGCTACATTAGGAAACATGACTATCTTACCTGCCCGAGAACAGCCGACAGCCAGTCACTGTAGACCATCTTCTTCTCATGATAATTTCTGTGAGCTAAAAAAAACAAAAACATCATTTGAGTGTTCTAGCCAACCTGAAATTTTTTCCATCCCCTCAGGATTTTGAATGGAAACTCTCCAAATAAGGCCATGGAAGATGAATATCACTTTATCATGGTTATATGCTCAGGATATGATGATAAATGCACAAAGCTCTTTACCTTTCTCACTGCTTGTTCAAAGAATTCAGTACATTCCGCCCTATAAATAGATTTAATAAAATTCTAGGAGACAACCCTTGATGTGTACAAATATTTAAAACCTTAGAAGCAGTGATGCAAACAATGTGTTAAACCCAACATGTACATAATACACCTGTTTGTTACTACATTTGAGGCCACCTGTTGACCGTATGACTTGTATATTGTATTGTGTAGACGTAAGAGACCTTATATTGTACTTTTGTCGTGTCAATAAAGATTACTCACAAGGAGCAGGCTTCAGTCCCTCGACACACTTAAGACGTTCTTCTCCGTCCTTCTCACAGCACTCAACAGCCTCCTCGGACACCACGTCATCCTAAACAAGAAAACAACAAAACTAGAATTCAGTATCTCCAGTCATTCCTAGTTCAGGATGAAATTAAAGGATGCTTGTGTTGGTAGAAAGTGTAAAATTCAGGCTTTGTGATTGTCCAACCTTCAGAATATCTAGCCTGATTTAATCGTGCTTCTTATTGGCCCATCCTACATTGCGGGGAGGGGCCAATCAGCAGAGTTTGCGGTAAACAGAATATTCTTAGACTACAGAATATCTAAAAGTATGTATTATACTCAGGAAACACAAACACAGACACACACACACACAGACACACACGGACACACACAGACACGCACACAGACACAGACACGCACACACACACACACAGACAAACACACACACACAGACACACACACAGATCGACAGACACAAACACGCAAACGCACACGCACACACCTACACACACTCACAGAATTATCAAAGAGAAAGAAGACATTTACACCAACACAACATGATTGCGTCTCACCTGCAGAATCTGACAGTAGGAGTTGATGTGTTCTGTGCGTTTCTCCATGTAACACTCGTTCTGTTCTTCCACAGTCTCAGCACTGCAGCAGGCCTTCAGTTCCTTCCCAATGTCACAAGTGCTCTTCTATTGTTTGTAAAGGAAAAAAAATACTTAAATCTATGTCATACCTGACACGATAATGTTCAATATGAGTGTTCCGGACTGGGTGAAAAAAAGCCGTATCACACGCAGTGTTTTATCACATAGGCTTCCATATCTAAGGACTGTTTGTGTTAGACCAAGTTTAATTTTTGAATTATTATCCAGAGTAAGTCCTTCACACCAATAAAGGTAGTAAATCCATCTTCAGTCCTTCCAGAGTAAGTCCATTTTCAAAACATTGGTGGAAATAAAATGAGTAAAAAATAGTCTTAGTCTTTATCCAGTGGCTTACAACCTGGACAGATGAAACTGTTAAATGCATGTAACACATTTATTCTATAGGTGAAAGTATGTCTCCACTTACATCAATTGGGCCCCAGATGTAGGTAATGAGGTTCTTCATGTATTCCCCTGCATACGCACTCTTGCCACCATAGCTGCCAGAGCTAGAGGAAGACTTATAGCTCTTGTAGGAGTTGATCTTCTTACAGTAGCAAGCTCCCTGGTCCTTGATGTCGGCATGTTGGCATCCCTTGATCTCGGGGTTGCTTAGGACATGCAGGGTCGTCTCGGTCTGTGGTAGGAAACATGTGCCAACTTAGGAACACAATGTACATTATAGTTTATACATTACACATATATATGCTTCCATGCGGCATTGTCAAGCAGGTTCACCCGTTATAGGAAAAAAAAACTGCCATACAATACATGTACCTTGTACTGAGTAATGAGATCGGTATGGTCGCTCTGGATGTCCTGTGGCAAGGTTGCCATCCCTGACCTGGTCCATACACAACTTATGAACTTGTCTCCCAACGTTTGAACTTCTTCTACATGTAGCTGCTACTGTTTAACTTAGTAAACAGTTATAGAAACAAAATCCCTGCCATACCTTGTACTGAGCGATGAGGTCAGTATGGTTGCTCTGGCTGTTTTTGGCGACGCTGCCGTTCCTGGCCTGGTCCATACACTCGCTCTTCTCAACACCAGACTTCAGACAGCAGGGGTTGGCTACGCCACCCTTAGCCTTCACAGAGATCTCATCAAGGACGCACACCTAGGGATGAAAATAACAAGGACAATTAAAGATTCTGAAGCAATATTTGCAGGCAAATCTAAAACCTTATAATGATTTTGTAGTGGTATCTCTATCTATCTACAACTGTAGTTGTTTAAGCTTATTTTATCTTAAGCTTATAAAATTCTAGATAGTCCCTCCTGACTCACTTACCCATTCAAGCTTGAATTTAATGCAACATTTGACATCAAACACAGAACACTGTACACATTAGGGGTGGGTACCTCTACAGAAAATTTAGGTATATGGTCCAGGTCCAGAGGATCTGATGTCCTGGTTCAGACCTGAACTTGGACCTAATTGTTTGTGGAATGTCTACCAACTCTTGGATCAATTAGCCTCAAAACACGTAAATGCCTGCCACCGTAGTGCCAGTTTAACCAATTGCTAATCAGTCCAAAATCCGATCAATCACTTTTGTCAAACAAGAAAAAACTGTTTTGTTTTTGAAAACTTTCAATACCCATCCATGCATGTAAGTCTGTTCGGCTCACCTCATTGGCATGCTGGCTGCGGAGTTCATCAAAGCACGCCTCACGGTTGTCATGGTTACAGCAGGCCTGCAGCTGGTCCCTCCTCTGGAACCACAGCTTCCGCATCTTCATCGTCTTCCCTCCCATCTTCTTCTTCATCATCATCATCTTCATCTTACCCATCAGTTTGGTCCTCATTTCCTCCGGAGCCTTCTTAATCATCTTCTTTAGCTTCCACATCCTCCAACCAGGCCTCTGGAAAAAGACAAAGACAACACAAAAATAGATGATGTATGATCTGACATTCCTGTATACGCACCCAAAATTGGAGCTGTACACCTAATGGTTGGCTGTTGATGCACTGCCGGTGAGTGCACCTAGATTTTTTTGTATTTAAATATTTAAGGTACTATTTTACATCTGTGTCAACAATATTCTTGGAATCTATGTATCAGATAAAGCAATAAACTTTAAGCTTAATGTGATCTGTCTAATGTATAAACTTTACATAATTATCTAAGAGTTTGAAGTTAGCTATAGAATTCTGTACACATGTAGTGCAAAGAAAATTCTTTTCTCTGTACCTAAAATTTTCGGTTTGGTGCTGATGCACCAGTCTAGTCCTATAATTGTATTCCCAAAACTGAGTTTTGAGCCCTGCTGTATTACTCCGAGTATGTACTCTAAAAGACTCTAGGCCCAAAAAATGATTTGTGTTCATCAAAAGCGTGTTTGAAGGTGAATGAAAATTTCCCTTTTATCACCCCACCTAATATAAAAAGGATCTAAGATGAAAGCTTGTGACTGTATTACTAGTAATACATAATATAATTATCATGTTGGAAAGTTTTGTAATACCAGCAATGGTCAGGCATAATTATACATTTCTCTGTTTGGTCAGGCCTTTACCGGCTCAAAATAAAAATTACATTGGTTTCATTTCCATAATGCTATTAGAAACAAACTTTTCTGTCTTGATACACTTAAGTTTTGAGGCTTACCCCATGATGGGATTCTTCGGATGACTCTTCAGAAGAAGAAGAAGAAGAAGATGAGGAAGAGGAAGAGGAAGAGGAAGACTCTTCAGAACTCTCTTCAGATGAGCTGCAGTGTGATAAAAGTTGTCATAGGTTAGACATGTTTAGTAAATATGCCAGTTCCCATAATTCCATCAGGTGCCTCAATGCCACAACTTAAGAAATTTGAAAGTATGAATTGAAAGTAATTTGGACCTGCATATGTACCTAAAAAAGTTTAACCATTGTATATTATTTAAGTTAAACATGTAGCTAGATGTTCATTCTAGTGATAAATTGTCATCTTTGTACAGGGATTAACATTTGAATCTCAAAACAATTTCCTTGCAAGTTTTCTTAATAATAATAATCTTTATTGCAAATTCATGCCCGAGGGCTAATTGCATACAGGGTAAGGTAGAAGTGGTATACATAAACATACTTAACAAAGAAGGGAAATGATAATCATAGATAAATAAAAAGGGAATAACGTCTAAACTAAATCAATTTCTACTTAAGCTAATTGATGGGTTTGACTTCTTAAATCAA
>NW_023365730.1:487235-488011 GCF_000003815.2 Branchiostoma floridae
TCTTTGTGCAAATGAGGCAACTCTCCAAATTCAAAATATTAATTTAATTTCTTAATCAATTTACACTATTAGACAGAAAAAAATCAATGGAGTAAGAAAAGAAACTCAGATCTTCACAAAAGTCACATGACAACGTACCCTTGGCTTCACTCATGCACCACAGTTTGGTGGCAGCCAGGATTCCATACTCCTCTGGGGTCAGCTACAAAAAACAGAAGAAACAGCATTGAAATGTGTCAATGAGGGAGAAACATCCACTCAGGTTATTGGTATATTGTTATTGTTATTGGGTGGGCCGACTACTCACTCTTTGCAGCCAGGGGCTGAACTGCAAGGAGCTTACAATAGGCGGGGCTAAATCGCAAGGGTCTGGAGCGAGCTGCCATTCGGCGCCACTCAGGTGACCTCAATACGACTGTCGCAAGTGTCTTGAGCGAGCTGCCATTCGGCGCCACTCAGGTGACCTCAATACGACAGTGATTGCCCCAGGTGCGGCCAAGGCACTGTAGGATTTGTACCGCTCACATCGCACCATCGCACATGTGGCGGGTTCTTTAACGTGCCCGGGGTATGGCTCTCCCCAGACACGGGACCTCCATTTAACGTCCTATCCGAGGGAGGACTCATTTTCACTTGAGTAAAGTGAGGAAAGTTGTGTAAAGTGCCTTTCCCAAGGGCACAAGATCGGCAGCAGGATTCGATCCAGCAACCTCTCGGTCACGAGGCGAACACAATACCACTCTGCCACGCGGTCTTCACAGTTTGATGGGCACTCT
>NW_023365730.1:488111-515957 GCF_000003815.2 Branchiostoma floridae
CCTTGGTGCTGAATGATAACTCCATTTGTTTGTACTCCAGATCACTGCTGATTATCAGTATGATTTCAGGAACTACATAACCTGTCCTTGGTGCTGAATCTGACATCCATTTACGCACGATACACCAAAAAGCAGTTACTCAAATAACTGGATATGCTTCCTAAATCATATCCAGTTGATTGAGGATGTATTTACAGCACCAAAGTTAAGTCAATCTCTTAGCTTCTAGACCTCAAATACTCATTTGTTCATTTATTAATTCATTCATCCATCCATCCATTCATTCATTCGTCAATTCATACAGCCACTCACTCATTCATTTATCATTCATTCATTGATGAACTCGATATAAAAGTTTGTTTGTTTGTTAAAGTAAAAGAAACACAGGACAGCATACCGCAGGCTTCATAGTGTCCAGCCAGACTTGCTGAGCCTTTCAGACCTGTAGTACTTGATCATGAACTGATAGCAGACTCCAGTGAAGTTCCAGAACTATTCATTCATTCATTCACTCACTCATGATTCAGCCATGAACACATAACAAAGTAGAAAAAAAAAACATACCACAGGCTTGATAGTATCAAGCCAGACTTGGCGAGCCTTTCTGTAGTTCTTGATCATGAACTGATAGCAGACTCCAGTGAAGTTCTTGCCCTGCCAGGTGGAGTTGGCGATTTGATGGAAGCATTCATAGCGCTCGTTCCCTGGCTGGTTACAGCAAGGGTTGATGGGTTCCAGTGCACGTGGACTGGTCAGGTTTTCCCTGTGCAAATAACAAAAAACAACAGGTAGAGGATAAAAAGTTTTCTTTATTTACACTGTTGAACCACAGGGCATGGGAACTAGTCAGGTTTTCCCTGTTCAAAAATGCAACTTTACAACAACAACAGGCCTCGTAGGTTTTCCTCTGCAGCGAGTCCCAAAAGTGTCCTAAAAATAAATTCAAACTGTCCCGAAGTGATTTTAAATTGCCCCAGACAGTGCTTAAGCTTCGTGAGTTTTGGTTCAATAAGGTGTTCAGTGTGCTCTTTAGAATCTCATAACTTGATAACATTTTCTGCTGTTTATCTGACTGGATTGTTTACTACATTGCTTCAAAATTTTGGAATAAGGCAGGTAGTCTCAGATGCCTTTTTTATCTTCATTTTCTTTGCACCATTATTTTTCCCGAAATATCCGTGAACCAAAAAATTTAATTGGCGTGGCCTAAACTTATCATTATTTTTGGAAGACACAAAATTGTTTTACCTGTCCAGAGAGCGGTCCACACAGTACTTGTCCACCTTCTGTCTGCGGAGTTCCTCCATACAGCTGACCTTGGCCTTCAGACTCTCCTTCTTACAGCAACTCTCGTACTTCACCATGTGGGACTGGAAAACAAGCAAGTAAACATTGCAACGATACACATGGCTATACTAGGGATACTAAGGCCTAGGCCATACTAAGGAATAGAGGAAGACCAAAAACCATGTGGAGGAGAACAGTGTCAGACGACCTGGCGTCCATGGGTCTATCCTGGCGGTCAGCACAGACTGTAGCACAGGACAGACCCAGATGGAAGAAAAAAGTCATGGCCTTATGTCTCACAAGGGACGAAGAGGATATTAAGTAAGTATACTAGGGATGGGCACCGGTACCCGCACAAAACCAGTTTTTCTTGCTCAAGTTGTTGGACCTGAAAAAAATCAGCAGACCGGATTTGGACAGACTGGAAAATATACCGATTATACTGGAAGTTGTTCACTTGTTTTGGGGTTTACCAATCAAAGAAAATAACAAGAGCGAAGTACAGGAGTTGATAGTCAAGGTCAATGAGGCAAACAAAAGACTGTCCATCATAATTAGCAGTTTAACCAATGATCACAATTAGCAAATAGAAAATTAAAGATTATAGCTACATATACATGTCTGTCAAATATCTGCATCATTTTCACTTTGCATCAGTCTATGCTACCCTAAATTGCTACATCATTTGGGGCATAACACTAAGTTATAACATTAAATTTTATCATTTGATCTTATATTGTGAAAATTTGTGCTTTTATGATGTCCGCTTGCTAACTTTTTGTTTTCGAAAATCCGAGAACAAAGGAAATCAATTGGTGTAGCCTTAGTTATACATACTGACTTAACTACACCGTCACCCACCTTGAAGTATCCCTTCATGAACTCATGGGGGGACCTGTGACTCTGGTTAGACCATGTCAGGATCCAATTACACTTCTTCTCCACCACGGAGGCGGCCATCTTGGGCATGTAGGGCAGGCGTTTTATCATCTTCATCGCCATGTGGAACTTCACCAGCTCCTCGGTACGGTTTACGGAGTGCACGGTCTGGTTAAAGCCTCCATACCTCTCCTGGAAAGGAATAAAAAACAATGTTATAACAGAGACGGGGGGCGCCATAGGCTTTCTGAAACTTTTTATGACCTTCCTCAGAGTATAAGGTCTTGTTGAAGCCTCCGTATCGCTCCTTGTCAGGGAGAAACAGATGTTACAACAGAGACGGGGGGGCGCCACAGGCTTCCTGCCACTTACTATGATCCACTGCTCAATGAGTCACATGTGGCTCTCCTCAAACACAACTTTTAAGGATTAGTTTTTGTTTGTCTGTGGTTTTTGTGTGCACCTTTGATGAATTACAATGTACAATGTATCAGGCACTGATAAAGCCATACTAAAGAAGGAGAACCAAACAAAAAAGTTTATTATTAGAGTTATTAGTGTAAAATGTCACATTCCTTATGGTATTACAGAAATGTGTAACTTATGACACATGTAGCCTGACTAAACAGCACTTTGAGCAGCCCTTCTACTGGTCAGGCCCCAGTAAACTTCCTCATGAGTTAGATTCTGTTTTGTGTGTGCCTTTGTTACAATGTACTACGTACTGATTAAGAGACTGACCTGATCAAAGCACTCCAGCTGCTGGCCATGGTGAAGACTGCAGCAGGGTTGGGAGAGTCCATATTTGGCGTGGGGGGTGTACTTGTGGATGCGCTCGCACATGTCGATGATGTGGACCTCGCGGGTGGCGTTGATGCACTTGGCACGCGGATTTCCGCTCATCTGGCAACAACTCTGCAGGCTCTGGTGCACCAGGGATCAAGCAATACAGCAATCAATATATCAATTGATGCATCAATCATTATGTTGATCAATACATCAATCAATACATCAATCAATATGTTGATCAATATATCAACCAATATATCAATTGATGTATCAATCAATATGTTGATTAATACATCAACCAATATATCTATTAATATGTCAACCAATACATCAATCAATATATAAGCCAGCACACGGGTATACACATGCAGGGCGACCTTGACTAACCTACATAGACCAACTTTCCCGTGATGTGGGACTTCGGGTCGAGGACCTAAAGAACGCTATGGGGGACAGAGATGTCTGGAAGGAGAGGGTGGACTTGGTCCGGGCAAGCAGCCCGCGATGATGATGATGATATTTATTATCAAAACTTTGCAATGGCTTTAAGAAAGAAGCTTGTATCTATTTTACAATCGATCCTTTCATACATTTATTTATCTATTTTCTGATATATTTGTGCATCTCGGCATATGTTTCGACTAAGAAGGGAGTAGAAACAGAAAGAAGCAACATGCCGACACCCGGTAACTGCTTTCTGGCATATCTTTTTACCTGGATGTCTAGTCTTCATCGACGTACAGGAAGAAATGTCTCTAACCTGGACCCTGTTGGTGATGAATGAGACAAACTCCTGTTCAGCGTCCAGCTCGGAGGCGATCGGCCGCTTGTTCGTCAGCTGGAAGCACATCTGGTCCACACGTTCGGTGTCGTTCCCACGAGGAGCGATGAACACGGGGCTGAGGGGACAGCTTTCCCTGCCACGGCAAGATTCACTATGGGAGATATAGATCAAATTACATTGTTACAGTACTTAGTGTTTCGTGAACAGTGAAAGAGATGATCAATTGTAGCTTGATCACTGAAGTGAAGAGCTATTCTTCCACTGGTCGTGGCAGAGAAGACAGACAGTACAGTATCTAACAGGTTCATTGTAACTTGAGGGGACAAGCTCCACTATGTAGGATAGAGATCACATTACACTGTTACAGTACTTAGTGTTACATCCATGATGAACACGGGGCTCAGGGGACAGCTTTCCCCGCCACGGCAAGATCCACTATGGGAGATATAGATCAAATTACACTGCTACAGTAGTTATTGTTACATCCATGAACAGTGAAAGTGATAACAAATTGAATCCAATTTAGCTTGAGTACAGAGAGACTGTCAGAGAGGTCACTGTGCCCCAACGAGATTAAGGATAAACATCATGAATTGTTCACGATATGAAGATAAACGCTCAATTTAAAGCTGTTCACATTTCTTTCTGTCTCCTCGAAAGAATTTGACACGTTCTGTTCCCTAGATAAATTCAATGAGCAATAAGAATCCAAAACACAAACCAGTTTTGACACTCTGCAGTCAACAGCTAAGATAACAGCAAAAAAATGGCATAAAAATTCAACTTACTCTTTCTTGACCTTGGGAGCAGCAGGTGACCTCCAGAAGACTTCTTCAGGATCTTCCTCCTCCTCATCTTCATCAATGTCTTCTCCTAGAGTTTCATCTTCTTCCACATCGAAGATGGTGATGTTTCCGAGGGTGGGTTCGTAGACAACTTCAGTGGAATGGGTGAAATATAAAACATATATGACAGGGCTCGAAATTCATTCTTGGGATTAGGCGCACTGGTGCACCAAGCTTAAAAAAGTTGGGCGCACCAAAACATTTTTGGGTGCACCACTTAAATTTAAGTAATATCCTAATAATAAAATTTAACAACAATTACAAGCTACCATGACAGACATTTTTATCATCTTTCTAACACTTAGATGTCAAGAATATGATGTATACTATACTTTGATATCTCTACATACATAAATGAAGAAAATATTGGTGCACAGCTCCAATTTTGGGTGCACCTGGATGCACATGCACCTAGTATTTCGAGCCCTGTATAAGCAGGGCTCGAAATTAACATAGTCCCATAGGCCCGGGGCACCAAAAATTTAGGCCGGGAACACTAGAAAATCACTTTGGGACCTTTTTTGGGACGATAAAAAAATAATCAACATCAGAATGTAATTTTTAGTTTTATTGAGAAGTTAACTGGGGTTACGGGAGCCTGGTGGCAGCTTATTTACTGATGATCTGCTCGATTCTCCCAAGGAGGTTGAAAAAAAGATTTTCCCAGCTGCGCGCCACGGCGTTTATTTACATGGAGTAAAATCTTCCGAAGGAAATTCGACATGTAAGTCCTTATTAAAGTTCTACACAAACAGTGTACATCTTTAATGTCAGAAGATAATAATTCTCCTTCTGATGGTCCAAAATCACCAGTTAAAAAGTTTTTCTTCCCAATCTCCACTTGTTATGTTTGCTTTGTCTCAAATTTCTGGACAAGACATGTTTTTTGAATCTGCGTTGATTTCGAGTTTATTGAATGTATACATGTAATTGACAATTAGTTATACAGAAATTTTGTACTCTGAGTCTGACTCAACATTATATTTATTGTTGTAATACATACTTCCTACGTGGGACCATCCATCCTCACTTCGGGACGATTGGAATTTATTTTTGGGAACACTTCTGGGACAGTAGGGGGAAAAGTTAATTTCGAGGCCTGATAAGGAAACATTTTTTTTGTACAATGTTTGTATTGAATACACATAAACCAATCTTATGGTCACCATGCCCTTCTAAACCTCAGTAAACTGTTCAATACGATGGAAACTCAGGGAAAACACCTGAGAAACACACCCAGCAGTCAGAGGATTTCTAATGTTTGTTTTGGAGGATATATATCCAAAATGGAGGGAGGCAGTGTGCTCAGCAGCAAAGCGCCCCCACGACTACCCCCGGTCAAGGGACCGGTAAGCGGTAAGTACAGTCAAACCTGCCTGAGCGACCACCTCTTCTCAGCGACCACCTGGCCATTTCGACCGCTTTTTCTCGGTCCCGATTTATTTTCCCATTGACGTAAGCATTAAGCGACCTTTTCTCAACGACCACCTGGCCAACGCGACCACGACCGGCCCAAATTGGGACCTATAATGACCGCATCATTTTCAAGATTGAGGTTTTTATCGATTTTTTATTATAACTAGCGCGATTTTGTGCCAAAATCGGCCAGTTTGCGTCGGATTTTGGGGTTAAATTTACAGTTTACAGTGTGCGTGTTGTATTTGACATTAAAGACCTCGCTTCTTTGCGTGCGTGCAGTGTGCTTGCTATTTGCCATTAAACACAACGGCAACCATTTATACTTTGCATCGGGCATGTTTTGAGTCGATACTCTTCTCAGCGACCACCTGTCCAAATCGACCATTTTTTTCCGGTCCCCCGGTCGTCTTGGGCAGGTTTGACTGCAGTGGCGGCGGCACCATGGGGGCAGTGGGGGCGGCCGCCCCCACAAAAAATAGGTCGTGGGGGCGTTGCCCCCACGATAAAATAAGCTGAAACACTCAAAATCAAGCTGAAACCCTTGTGTATATTTTCACTAATGGAAATTTCATCAAATCTTGCTAGTCTACTGGCAAAATTTGGCCCTGAAAATGCAGGAAATGACGTTTCAGAGGGTCCAGATTTCAAAATTTCAAAGGACCTCCCTTGTGAGGATTCGCGCCGTCGGCACTGGACATGGTGGGAAAATGCTACCGGAGCGTCGTCCCCCACGACCTTTTTCTAGTAGAAATTTCATTATCAAACTTAGATTTGTTTACAAGCAAAATGTCCCCTCAAATGCAGGAAATGGCATTTAAAGTGTCCTGATTTAAAAATTTCTCCAAAACTCCCTTGCGGCGGCTTGCGTCTTCGGGGCTCACGACAACGTAGTGCAAAATATGTTGGTGCGTGGGTCGTCGCCTTCAAAAATCGTTTTCTCTACTAGAAGTTTAATTAAATTCAGCTTAGTCTGTCTGCAAAATTTGTCCCTCAAAATACAGGAAATGGCGTTTCAGAGGGTCTAGATTTCAAAAATTTCCAGCACCTACCTTGCAACGGCTCGTACCTTCGCCGCTCGAGATGGTGAAAATATGTTGGGGGTGTCGCCCTCAATAACTAAAGCTAAAACTATGTGAATTTTTGATAGAAATGTCATTGAAGTTAGCTTAGTCTGGCAGCAAAATCTGTCTCTCAAAATACAGGAAATAGCGTTTCAGAGGGTTTAGATTTGAATTTTTTCCGGGGGTGCATGCCCCCGGACCCCCCTAGAAGGGTCGCGCCTCCGGTGCGACGCCTCAGGGCTTCGGCCCTCGATTTAGTGATATGAAAAATTTTCGCCCCCACAACTAAAAAATGGTGCCGCCGCCTCTGGACTGTATCCAAAAAGGTTTCCTTATCACTGACCGATTTTGTAAAATGTTTGTCACGTTCTTCGTTTACAGACGAACGCGATGACGAATTTTCAATGTTACCTGCATGCATCAGTGCAGGTATGCAAAAAAAGGTATTTCAAGCCCTGATAGTACTGTACAAAGGCCGTCTAACAGTGAATGTTTAAATGGTGAGAGAGACTCTCAGCACCCACCTGGTAGTGGGACTTGACAGATGTATGGGCGCTCGCAATGTCCACAGATCACATTGTTCCACTGTCCCCTTTGTGCATTGCTGCGTTTTGCAATATCTTGTATGTACAACTCAGTGCAGCTCTCGTTCCCAGGCTTGTTGGGCTCGCCAGGGGCCCAGTTGCTCCAACCTGTATACATGGGCACAAAACAAAACATAACAAAACAAACAAACTTTTCACACAAATGTTGGATGTTGACCATCCCCTACACGACATGGTTCCACCTTCCAGATCAACTGCCACAGGACGATCACTGAGAAACAAAAACACTTTCTCCATCCCCCCAGCTAGAACAAAAAGAATTCAGAACTCTTTCTTGCACACAGCTATCAAGCTGTACAACAAGACTGTAGACACGTAGGTAGTAACAATGGCTACTTAACGTCGGAGATGTTGTTTACTACTTTAGTATATTGTTTCTTATTGTATATACAGTTTTTATGTTGTAAATTTCAACGCTATTCAGGCTGCTATTATGTCTGCTATGTTGAAATCAATAAAGGATGAAAAGCATAAATTAAATAACAGAATCACTGAAGCTGGTAACACTAGTTCACCTTTATCCATTGGGTAACCTATATCTGTTGCTCTTAAAAACAGGACATTTTTGGGATATCATGTTGACGATAGTTAGTTTTAAATTGCAATATTTTCAGGATATTGCAGTTTAAAACTACCACCCGTTGATTTAATGTGCCTAAATACCCTGTTTTTAAAAGCAACAGATATATGTTACCCAACGGATAAAGGTGAACTAGCGTTAGAAAGCAAGCATCCAGAGCTGTTTCCTGTAATTGCATACATTTGTAACTGTCAACTCGTCAGGATTTTATATTTCTTGAGGCTTTCTTTTGAAATCAGCCAGATGCAAATATCTGCTTTTAGAAAAAAACTTACTGCAAGAATAACATTTTGGAAGTAGCTTTTGTGTACGTACTAGAAGCTTGTGAGAAGAATAATCTCAGATCAAGAAAAGTGCTGTTAAAAAAAAATTACTTACGATAGTAAGAAAAAAATTTTTTCTTAAATACAGAAAGCTTTCTTATTTTAAGAATTTTTTTCTGTTTTTAAGAAGAAACAAGAAAGATAAGAAAACAGTTTTTTGGTAGTGCAGCAGGCAGTGCAAGTACCTAGATCGGTCCCATCAGCAAATATCCATCTTCCTTCTTCCTCTTTATCACTCAGGCCGATGAAAAATGAAATGCTCTGCAGACTATCTGCCACATCGTTGAGAAGGAAGTCGACGGTGTCCTGGTCTTTCGGCAGGGCCAGGAACCCCCCCAGGCTGCTGCAGTGGCTGCTTGCCTCTTCATACTTCACCGGACTTTCGAAGGCCTTGAAGCAGCTGTCCCTGAACGGGGTGAAACCTGATAGGCAGCCTTGGGGCAAGACAAAAACAAACGTCACAAAAACAAACGTCACGTGACAAAGAAACTCCAAGATGAGACCTCCGGATTGACAGAGAGACAGAGTTGACGTCTCGAAAGTTTCCCAAGCTAATTGAACTTTAGTTGTGTGTATTGTTTAAATCTTTGTCAAAAGTAAAACCAAAGAAAGTTACAGATTCTACAATTTATCTGATTAACTTGACGCAACCTCTTTAATTACTTCACCCGCCAGGGCTCGAAATACTTTTTTCTGCATACCTGCACTGGTGCAGCTGGCATTGAAAATTACCTGCACCAGACACATTTTACCTGCACCATTCTGAATTTAGGAAGTATGGATCATACTGAAATTGTTCAGGAACTATTATTTCATACTTGATATAGGTGGTAACAGTCAATGCAGCTAATCCACATCCACCTACACCATATGATATTTATGTATAAAACCCAGTACATGGACCAGTGCTGGTTAGGTGCAGGTAGACACCAGAAATACCTGCACTAATCTGCATTTGCAGGGGGTATTTCGAGCCCTGCCCACAATAGGTATTTATTCAAAAAGGATTCAAAGAAGCAAATTTAAAGAATCTGATGTGGTACAAATGTTAACGAAAAATTTTCAGGTTTGTTTAAAGTCTGGAACACATTGAGCTTTACCTCCCTCCACAGTGGTGATGGGTCCGACGACTGGTTCAGAGACAACCTCATCCTCAACGTCAATGTTCTCCACTGGAAATTAAGTGTGATGAGCAAAATATGATTAACATGAGGAAGCCTTGCATGTTCGCTTGTGTTGCATACCTGTAAAATGCCACATTTACAGTAAGTGAATTTGGCAGCCTAGCATCATTCATCACTTGGGCACTACTGCAAGCAATGGTGGGATAGAGTCATAGTCACAGCTCATTCGCCGAGCACGCAGCCCATTCGCTGTGAGCACACAGCTCCTTTGCTAAAACAGGTTTTGTCCCAATGGTCCTTCGTATTCATTGACGTATTACCAGACAGCTTTTTAGCAAATGTCAAAACAATTTACCGGTTTCCTCCAGGTCTGGCACAGCAATGCACAGGGTCCTGGTGAGGGGGCCCTCGGTACTCTCATCCTGGTGGTACACTCCCTCCGCTTCCCAGATGGTGGCCCTGTAGTCATGGCAACATCAATCATCCAAGAAATTGATTACTCTTGTACGAACTTCCTACTTGTAGTTGTGGGGGGGGGGGGAGTAAATTTTCTTACATCATCTAACGTTATTAATGTTAGTTACAAAATCACAACATAAAAGGAGGTTATTCTGAATTCAACTTTTTGTTAAGAATTGCCCGGGATTTACCCCATACAGACCCTCGTAAAAGTTCCTGTCACTCCAAGCATCAGTGACTTTAAAATATCTTAAAAAGACTTGAGAAAGAAACCGGATGATTTACAAGTTCAAATCCTCTGACCCTTAGAATATTTCTTCAGCAACTGTGTAGACAAAAATGCTTCCCAGGTAAAAAGTGGGGAGGGGGGCGCCAGCTTAATCAAGATTTAAGCCAATTCTTTCACTAATTGCTTAACAACGAGGCTTTAGAACAAATAAATAATTAATTCAAGTTTACATCGCCTTCATACTCACTACAATAGATTCAATATAAAGGATATTTTCACCAATATTTGAGAGATGAAATATGAAGTCTTTTCCCGCGATGTTTGTCCCGCGTGGTGCATTGTGGGCCAGTAGGTCATAGGTCATCCGACTAGTTAAGAGACCATGATGCACCACGCGGGACAAAACATGGCGGATGTTGTGGGTAAACAGGTGTCAAAATACTGTCAGACTAAGTTTTCGAACAAAATTTCTTTTCTTTGTGAACTTTGGATCAATGACATGTATCTAGAGTTAATAAGCAAATCAGGAGAAAGCTCAACTCACAAGCGGCCTAAAAAAAGTGTAGCCAGAAACTCTTAAATGACATTTAATAAGTAACGTTAGGTCAGGTGATAAGTATAAAAAAATAACAATATCTGATCACTGAAAATTAACTGAAATAGCTAAGAAATTACAATAACAGTTTGATAGATAACACTATATGACTGATGTTGACTGATGTTAGTTATAAAAATCAGTCAAAGATGGTGGAGGGGTGCTGACCTGACGGTCACACATCCGCAGGAAGGCGTCTTCCACCGGAGAGGCACCTTGGTCAAGTCCACGTTGACGTTGGCCGTCACCACGGCGCCCTCCTCCTTATTGAGGATGTCGTCATGGTTACCGCGGATCTGGCCGAACCCGCACTCATCCGGGCTCTGGATGCTGACGTGGAACTTTTTGATTGGTCGGTTGTCATCGTTGGTGACCAGGCTTACTGTTGAATGGATAAAAGTGATACAAGTCTTACGACTGTTATAATTATTACGTAGCATATGTAAATGGATGAAATTTGAGAGTGTTTTGAGGATGAAAAGTGTATTATACATTGTGTACTTTCATATTAAGATATGAAAGTATGAATATCCAGGGTTTGCTTGATACACGTATTCGTATGTACATGTATCTGTGTGTAGACGTACTTTTCTACTCTCCAAGCAGAGGTTAAGTTCCGGCTGTTTTTTTGTACGTTTCTCTAGACGCTTTCATCGGGCTTTCTGTTATGTACTGTTTTCTTAATGTCTTGTGGCCGCGTGGCGTGAAGAAAACAGTTCAAAATAGAAAGCCCGATAAAAAAGTACTTTTCCTTGTAAAATTGGGAGACAATGTATAGTTTATCATCAACAGCAATCCAACTAGCTGCAATAAGTTATTGAAGATGAGAAAATGACAAACGAGACGTACCATAGACCACGTCGTCACTCTCGACGGTTTCCTGGTTGTCCAAAACCTGCAGCTCGTAGAGCGGTTGGGTTCCTCTTGGTGTCAGGATGTTCACGCCGCGCTCGGCGTCTCCAACATCGACAGAGATTTCTGTAAAAGATGGGAAACAATGTTTTTGTATATGTAACGTTATTTGTATAACAAATATGTTACGCAATAAGGGGGTATACATTGGTGGAGTTCGATCCCTGTCGTTGCGATCCTGCTGACCATATGCATATTTAGGTCACTGTTGTTGCAGGTGTGTTGACAGGTAAGACAACAGGTGATAACAAAACTTACACAGGTAGATTCACGATAACAACACTTTACACAAGTGGATCCAACATGTGCATAAAATGACCTTTGGGCCGAATGTGGTGCCATAAGACAATAACGGTATTAGTCATACAAAGGTTGCGACCAACAGAGTGTGTGTTTTTAGGTAGTACGCAAGTAGATAAATATTAGAGTTTGAAAGCCTTTATTTGCATGGAAAATGTTATGACTCATTGACATTATGGCAAATGTGTAGATGTTGCCACATGGTTGCCACAATCTATGTGTGTTTTGGCAAACTTTGTAGTGATTAGACGATAGGCTCTGTGTGTGTCACTCTATCATCATTGAGTCCGTGTGCGTATCTATATGCATTGATTTTTTTAAGGAGTTTGTTCATTGCAAGGCCACTTGTAGGCATTAAACTACGCTCACTGTGGCAGCATCTCTTCTCCCTAAGTCAGAAACATCGAGCTTCAGCAAGTTTGACTAATTGACTCAATAGGCGAAGCAAGAGTTACGAGGCTGCTCGGGAAATACCAAATTTAGCCGTAATGTTTTGATCCACTCACATCAGGAAGGTCCCCTACTCTTTTCGATTGAATAGACTACTGGCGTTATCTATATGAGTCAACAGATATAACTGCTCTTTGACGTAACCAATCTGCTTTGAGGACACACCGCGGTGACCTGTTTGATCATGAGAATACCACACGGCAAATCTCGTATCCCAGCCTATAGAGTATGGACTAAATGGGTTGATGCAAATGATCCCGTTTTGTAGTTGACACATGCAATTCTCGTAAAAATGCAAATTTTAACACTAAGATAAAGCAAAAAAAAGTTAACAAAGTTGACTTGCCGATTTACCATTTACTTTCTGTGTCTGTTAACTGTTGAGTTAAGGGTTAGACATGTCGTCCTCCTGAAAATCAGCAGACACTTGTCCGCAATCTCAATACATGTACAGTAGTAGGAATTGGCCATTGAAAACAGATAACACACCAGAGGAGTTAACCGGCCCAAAACTACAGTTTTCCCTATGTTTTGGGCCGGCTACCCATCTAGTGTGCTGTCTGTCACTCTGGCCAATTTCCAGCGACATGTGAAGAGTGGTAAAGACTAGTTCGTCTTAATCTCCAAGCAGATCCTACGTTAGCATAAGATAGTATCCAAAGCTGGCAGCGGAGAGAAGCCGGCCTAGGAGTGTGTTTCGCTGATGCTGGCTTCACTCCTCTGCCAGCTTTTGATATCATGCTACCCAAGGATCTGCTTGAAGATTATGTTCGCCCCGCTACAACAAGCGGTCAAAGAAGCCTTAACAGGAAGCCTGTTGCTAGGCTATGAAAAACCACACAGGACATCAGCGAAAAGTGCTGAGCTAGCTCGCATCGCATTTGCCCCGGGGAGCTAAGTTGTTATGTTCTTGGCCGCGTTGTGAAACTCTCGGGTTATTCAAAGGCTAACGAGGTTACCATCGAAATCCACAGGGTAGCGGAGAAATGTGCTGAGCTGGCTCGTCTCGCGTTCCGTCCGGAGAAATCGTTTTGTGCGGAAGCGCCGTAGCGTTGGCAGCGTGACAAAAGGGGTGGTGGTACGATGTACAAAAACATGTTATTAAGACCTGCTGTTGCTCAGGTCTGTGCCGGAGGAGGACAGGGTTGTTGATTGAAGCCTGTTTCTCTCCAAGCAGAGGTTGGGTGCGAAAAGTGTGCCTAATAACGTACACGACGCCACAAAATATGCTCAAAACAAGCCCAACTGCTATATATAAAGCTGCTTAGAAATTACCAATAGATCGAGGAAAGTCTGCAGAGAGTCATAGTCTTCCCACGCCATCCCTGTTTGATGAGACACTACTAGAAGGGTCACAAAAAGATTTTTAAAAAGAGTCTGTTTCCATCACAAAGTCGTGTTGGTCTTCAACCCATTGTCAGATAATAGTGGTGGCGAAGCGACCATGATGTTTCACCCTAACTGGCCTAACATCTTCCTGATGATTAGCTTCGAATACGCGGGCAAAACAGTATCCCAAGGGCCAAGACAGTACCCCACTTGCTAATCAGAGGGAGGGGATTGATACTGTTCTTGAGGATTTACAGCGCTCACACATTTGCTAGCATGCTGCAAAGAGCCCTACAGACGACAAAGAATCTCCACCCTCAGAAAACGCCCCCCCCCCCCCCAACGTCTGCTTGGAGACCAGTGTCACATGTCCTGTCACCCGCTAGGTTGGTGACCTTACAAGGTGCCACACTGTACCTGGCAGCTCTACGGACTACTTGTGCACCTGACCTCTGTTAAACCTTGTTGGCATCCGTCTGTCTCGGAAGACAATGGTAGGCAGACGGGTTTTAAGGCGACCAGTCTGCCTGGCCGGTGCCTGCACTTGGGTTTTTAAGGTGAAGGAGGGGTGTGCACGTCCTTCTCCACCCTCTCGTCCACTGGCACACTAGTCCTACAGGGGCAACTGTATGCAACGTGTAAGACGGCCCCAGCAGATGCAGGTTTGTTGTTTGGAGTTTTCCGTCTCCTAGGAGGACTTCCAACCAAGGATGCAAGGGGTTCCTCCTACCCCTGACTCATGTGTCATGGCGGGTGCGTCATGCCCGAACATGCCCCTATGACCTGTCACCACCACATAGGCCTGTCACTGCCACTAGCCGCAGCTAGGTACTCATTTACACCTGAGTTAGGTGAGGAAAGTCGTGTAAAGTGCCTTTCCCAAGGGCACAAGATCGGTGACACGGCAAGCGGATTTGAACCCGGGACCTCTCGGACCTGAGACCAACGCGCTCCCGATCGTGCCACGCGGTCCCACCTTGTAGGGGTATGTCATACGATGTTCTTTACCATGGCAACGGAAAGCCTACGTGTTTTTCTCCTCGTGTAGATATTTGCCCAGCTGAAAAACCACAGAACCAGTACTAGTCTCTCCCTTGTACCGGTGACAAGGTGGGGCGATTAATGATTAGTTATTATGCATTTAATAAAGTCGCCACCGTCAGTGCAAGGTACAAAACGCACTGTTTGTTTGTTCACGTCTAGAAATAAACACTGTCATCATCTTCATTAGGTTGATATTGCTGAAGATTTAATGATGTTACGTTGTTATTTTTCATTACTTTCTTCGCTTCGTAAAAGTGGTCAATAGCAAACTCGTTAAAAAGTTGCCATTAGTTATGGACATGGCTACTTGTATTTTGCAACCTCCTAAGTAAAACTAAATGAAACTAAAGCAACACTACAGAAAAAAAATCATAGTTTTTGGTTTAATGTAGCGGTTAGGAAATAGGTAAAACAAGGACGCGCATGTACCTCATTCGGACACTAATGATTGCGTCATAAAGCGTGGTAAACGGACGAGCCAAGTAAAAAAAACGCGCCATTTTGGTCCATGCAATGTTTTTATCATCATTGCTGATTTCCTTGCTTCCCCTTTGCTGAACTATCTTTGGCTGTTCGAGAGTTTCAATTTACACTAAACTTTCCATCTTGTGTGATCTTGTTCCCTTCTAGCTTGCTCTAAACGACTGTTCTGTGTTTAGCGGGTTGGACAGTCGGGATGAAACCTTAGTTCTCCACCGTAAGATTTCTCAACCCCCTTGTCTCTTGTGACTTTACCATGTCAGCGTCTTCCAATGTCTACGATCTCCCAGGGGGTAAAAGGGTCATGCCGACTCTGCAAAGAGACTGAAAGCTTCCCGCTGAGAATGTCCTTACGCAACTTGTTTTTCTCGTTTTTTTTTCTTTATCCAGATCACGTTTCCTTGCGTAACGCCGAATGTTGTGTAAGAGGCGAACCAAAAATTATAGGAAGGGAGGAGGCGAGTTTTAGAGGTAAATTTTCTGCCTTGCTGTTCTTTTTATGTCCTGATAGCTGGTTTTGTGTTTTATTTAATTCCTTCATGACACAATCCTATGCTGTTATCAATATTTTTTTTTCATTTGTTATCAACTTTGGCCTGATCTGAAGAGCTAATGCACAGACGTGATTTCTATATTCCTTGTCTTGCGACAGCATTGGAAAGTCTACACTCCATCCATCTGGACTTAGATAAGGCGTTTCTGAGATAGAGATGGTTTTGATTGTGGATTATTTTTTGGCAACTAGTGATTGGTCTTCATGTATCAAAATCGTTGCCTATGAACAAATCAACCACACCACCGTGATGAAAAACAGATGATCTGACTCGTACAGTGAACCTCTGCTTGGAAAATTGGTTTCTACCACTGCAATACACTGACAAAAGGATATCGAGTGGAAAAGCAACTCTCAATAGGCGATACACCCGAGGTAGAGGGAGAGAAGATTGAGCTGAAATCATAGATGACTGCTGTATCATATGCATGCAAAAGTCTATATACTTTATTGATTTCTTTTGGCTTTTGCTGACTCACTGTCGGTTTCAACAACAAGTTATCTACTCAATCTAACAACGTAGGGCGCAGGTCAGTACATATAGCGTCTTCTGTTATTTCCTGGGAAAAGATGTACGCTATATAGCGCTATCAA
Organism: Branchiostoma floridae; assembly: GCF_000003815.2. Taxonomy (NCBI): domain Eukaryota; kingdom Metazoa; phylum Chordata; class Leptocardii; order Amphioxiformes; family Branchiostomatidae; genus Branchiostoma; species Branchiostoma floridae. The sequence goes on from NW_023365730.1 coordinate 504,753, forward strand.
ACACAGGCTTGTCATTTGACGTGGTGTTAAGTTAAGCCGTTACGATACAATAGGCCTCAATCAGAAAAATACAAGGATCATATATGAGATTGGCTGTGTATAGCCTCAGCTTCCGACCCCAACCGAGCCTTTTCTTCAAACGAAATCAATTAAATGTTCTCAACTAAGTACAGGTTTCCAAAAGCTAAAGGGGCATTGACAGTAATGTATGCAATCTTTAAGCACTTTTGTCGTTGCTCCATGGTCAGGGCAGGGAGAAGTTTTATCCGAACACACAAATCGGATTCTAAAGTACAAAAGTCCTGGCTCTATCCCTTTCCGTACTGGAGCGACGACAAAGAGTCCATGCGCTTACGTAATCAGAACGCGGTAGCTAAGTAAAGGTATCAGCTGGCTAACCTCGGGAAGACGTTATGAAAAGTAGCATTCGCGTGTTTCAAGTGTTGACATATGTATTGCCAAACCACTTCCAAAACCACAACGCTTAAACTACTGCATTTAGTTCTGTCGTAGCTTTACTAACTTGAAACCCCTGACAAACGCTCATTCATGTGAGCGGTGTCATAGACAAAGTTCATTTCAGAACCGTCAACAACGCAGAAATTCTTCTTATAAAGTCACATACTATTTGTAGTTTCCTGTTAACAACTAAAAAAGGAGGTAGATTTTCCTCTCACCTGCCAAAGTCTGTGAGACCAGCAGCAGACAGATCGCTGTAAGCGCCTTCATCTTGAAACCGTCGTCAGAAGTGGCCCGCCGAGATTTCAAGGGAACCACAAGGCCTGATATGTTTTATACACCCGCTGCAGTCACGTGGTGGCCCTGGCGATTAGGGATTGTTCACTTGAGGGGGTCTGAAGAGGGATTTGGGGAACCGCTTCTTTTTGAAATGCAAAGTCATTGTGACGATCTGAGACGACTTCAACTTGATTTTCATTAACCCTATTCAGACTGGGGGGAGGCTTTTGAGGATCACGCCAACTTTCATATCGTATAACGCTATAACGGCTTACGCTATAACCGCCAAATTTGTTGCGTTCTCCTGAAATATTGTCGGCAAAAATTTCACGAAGTATGAAATATTTCCCATTTTTTCGTGTTGCTATGGCAACGGTTTGTTGACAGGCATTTTTTTTACAAAAATTGCTAATTTCGGTTATAACAATGTAATTTTCACGTTTATTCGCTATTTGTGTGTCGCCATGCGGACATTTGAAAAGTTATCAGTTGTTCAAAATTGTTTCACAAATTGGTGATCATCGGAGTCTTCGTAACCCCTAAAAGAGCCTGTTTATTGAATGATGTCGGACTCTAACTTTAGGGCTGGTGGGGGGCGGGGCGCGTGGTACCAGCTCTAAAGGTCAGCCAGTGCGCGATCTGGTATATATAACCTCCATACACAGACACACGGACACAGACACACAGATACACACACAGAGACAGACAGACACACACACACACACACACACAAACGCACACAGACACACACACACGCGCGCGCACGCACAAAGAGGCACGCATACACACACAGCAACACACACGCACACACACACACACACACACACACACACACACACTACATACACACACTCACAGGCACACGAACGCACACAGACACACACACACATACACACACAGTCACACGAACGCACACACAGACACACACACACACACAACTCTGCTTGAAGAATAGGTTAAGCTTGGCGTGTTATGTCATGAGTCGGTTTACTGGTCATGTAATACAAACAAACAATATGCATTGTGCCGAAGCAGTTATACTATTGTCCGTACTCCATAACCTCTACCAGCTCCGCGGATCGGAGGTCAAATAGTAGAAATTGGACAGGGAATAGACGGAATAGTACTAGTGTGCTAGGGGGGGGGGGGGTGGTTCCGGCCCGAGGAGTCAGTACACGACCCACACGTTTGACAAACGACCCGCGGAGAAGCCTGGTAGAGACTACAGCACTAGTCTCCGCCGCAGACGTCGAGCGGGGTTGGCTTTTATTTAAGGAAACTCATCTGCCAGCTAAACTCCTTCCCAAGCTTAAGCTCGTCTCCCTCTGCTTCCAAAAAAGAAGTCAAACCCAACCTGTTTAGAAATAGCCAACTCTAGTATTACAGTAGAATATTGTTCATAACTGTCCGTTGTCACTTGTATATTTACTGTGTTTATACCATGTACTTGCAAATAGCCCTCGGGCACGAACTTGCAAATAAACTTCTTCTATGATACTATCTTATGCCACCGCAAGGTCTGCTTGGAGATTACTCTAATACCGAGAAAGGGAGTTTGCTTGTGCTTTATGGGGTGGCGCTGCTTGGCTAGTTTTAAAGTTGCCTAAGGTTCATTGAGACTAGTCCCACTCGAAGCCCGCGTTGGAGACTATTACGACACCCCTGACCTGAATAATCAGAAAACTGGATGGAACCGGGTTGAACCGGTTGACGCAGTAATGTCTGTACTTTGAGCTTTACCTACAGCTGGTGTGGCGTTTGTTCAGGCAATCCGCGCCATACAATCAATGCTTTGTAGGAGGTATAAAATAACATGTCCATGGGGTTAAAGAGCGCACTCTTATCTTTGATAAGTACTTCATTTGTTTGCACCATTATCTCACTACGAAAACCGTTCTGAAGAACTGTTTTATGGGGTGAAGGTATACGCTAATCTCCAAGCAGATCCTACGGTAGCATAAGATAGTATGAAAAGCTGGAAGAGGAGTGAAGCCGGCATAGGAGTGTGTTTAGCTACAAGGCAAATGCCAAAGGTTTTGCCCATTCTGTCCAAAGCAAATTGAAGATGAATTTCTCTTTGTCATTATGTGCAGTAAGTACAATGTTTCACGTAATGGGTTATTCACATTCCTCGAATCAAATACAACAGATTTTAAGAGACTCAATGCTACAGACAGATTTGATTATAAATTCAGATGTAACAACTCCCACAATGCTACAATAGGTAAATATATAAAAGACTGCTTTGTCATAAGAAAAAATGCCGAAACTCATAATTAGCCCCACTTGATTGTAATACAATATTTAGGCTAGATCTTATTGTTCTAGAAATTAGGATGCCAATTTCATTCTATATTTATATTCATAATCTGCATATTTACTATGTTTGATACTTGTTTTACTAATTAGGATGATAAGTTTGTTTCTTCTTTTTTTTGCCATACATTGTACCGTGTACGATCGTTGCGCAATAAAGTTCTTCTTGTCTTTTGGATGACTACACTCCTTGGCCAGTTTAGTACATGTACTATCTTATGTCAACGTTGATTCTGCTGGGAGATTAGTATACTGTAAATGTATTTAAGTTCGCGGGGATTTAATTTCGCGGTAGCAGGAAAAAGAGCTTTTCGCGGTGGTTTTAACTTCGCGGTAGCATGGAAAAATGTTCGCAGTGGTTTAAAGTTCGCGGTGAAGCGGCCACCGCGAAAACCACGAACATTAAACCACCGCGTAATTTTTTGCATTCACAGTACGAGGTGTCAAGACCTTGAGTATACAATACAAAACCTTAAGCATGAAAATTACTTTATTTGTTCTGAAGAACTGTTATATAGGGTGAAGATAACCGCGGAGAAGACTTTCTTTTGCAGAGCTTTTCTTAGTACAGGTTTCAATAGTATTGTAACGCTACTTTCTATTATCTTCTGTCATTTCTCTAACAGCTACAAATTACCATATTACTATTGTTCTATCTTAACAGTGCAAACGGGTCTGTATAGCATTTTTTTCATCAAGATTTTCGGGAAAGGGATGCATGATCAAAAAGACTTTGTATGAAACTATCAAAATAAACGGCAACAAATTCAATACTAATGCCCTATTCAATACTAGTGTTATAAATGGCAACTTTCTGAATGAATCGTATATCGTGTCCGTCCCTGACCTGTTAACCTGGCATATGGCCGGTCAGAAAACAAACAAATCACGCACACACAAATAAAGATGATCTGCGTGGGGGAAAGAACACAATGTTATCAACCTTGGTTATCAATGAACAAGGGTTTTGATGATCAGTACCCGGAGGGATCAAAATTGGTCCATAAAACATTGGTCCATATATACTTGAGTAGGCTTACGCCTTCCTAATCTAATAACTCTTCTACTTCTTCTTCTCTATGAGAGAAGTCTCTTAGACTTAGACTCGCCTTTCACCACATGACAGCTGTTACATGTACATCTTTCCTAGTGTTATTGCCATGACAATTTCACTTGCTGTGTCGTCTCAAAGTCTTTTTTTTAAATATAGTCAAGGGAGTCCTCTCTAATGGCATTTCCGTATCCATTTCAAAGATTAGACAATACAATTTAGTCATTAAAATGTAAAATACATGTATGACACGTAACGTTAACTTTACATCTATCTTCACAAAACAAACTTTCGTTTACACTTGGTTCTTATTCATACCCGCCGTTATTATTTCAACGGAATCATTTTAATCTTTCCGTGTCTGTTTTCTGTAAGCTGTACAACTACTCAATGTAGGTTAGACATCCAGCTGGCGACTCATTCTTTTTAAAATAGCAGCAATCAAATATTCAGTTCAAACATGCGTGTCTTATCTTGTGTGCTAGTTCGATAAGACTGTAGGATATGAAAGATGTCATCCCGAAGGTGAGGTCTTTGTCCACATCTCATTATTTGTTATCTCCAATGGTCCACTTTATGGATGTGAAAATTAAACAGTTGTACTTAACAACTCTGAAATCTGCAGCTCGTCAGCACAAAAAAAAAGTTATCGCAAATGCTTGCCCGAGGGCTAATTACAGGTGACATGAAAAGGAACAAACAAACAAATAGTGTAGGACAGTATAGAATATGTCTACTCTAGTCTAAAAGCTAACTCTTAACTTTAACTAGTTGGGTAAAGAAATAAAAGAACATAAAACTGTATGATTTGCAGAAATAGATACGAATTTTGTGGGACCAGTAGCGTAGTAGCAGCATGTTCGCCTCGGGACCGAGAGGTCTCCGGTTCGAGTCCGGCTGCCGTGTCACTGATCGATCTTATGCCCTTTGGAAAGGCACTTTACACTACGTTCCTCACTTTACTCAGGTGAAAATGAGTACCTAGCTTCGGCTAGGGCCGTCCCTCGGATAGGACGTTTAATGGAGGTCCCGTGTATGGGGAGAGTCACACCCACTGTTGAGTCCAGTGTAGTCAAGGTGCGGTCTAAAAATTTAGATTAGTAGTAAAACTGCAACGGCAAGTTTACAGAAGCGACGAGGAAGCCATAGACAAGATGATATAGACCTTGGTTATATACTGGAAAACTCTAACTTGTTGTTGTTTCACCGAAACGGAATGATTTCTATCTGACTTTTACACACCCTTTCTGTTCTGTTTGTTTGTTTGTTTGTGTGTTTGTTTCTGAGGTTGTAATGCAATTTTGATGTCATCTGCCAGACGGCGCCTTATTTCTTCGGCTTTGACATCTGGAGAGACAGCTTTTTTCCGCTAGGTGGCGCTTCTATATGTAATTATGATGACCAAGGACGTTATATCAGCTGATGTAACGTCCTTGTGATGACCAACACACCTTTTATCCGATAATCTCTTTAGTGGACGTAGAAATTCCTTGTGATGAAATCAAGCGTTGCAGGTGCGACATTTTAACGTCAGGTGTACGCCAACGTGACGTGTGCGTCACACGCCATTTTTGTATGTCAAGCTGACACACCACCAGAAGCTCCCCGGTACATTTTAGTGGAACAGAAAGAAGCTATTTTGGGGAGCTCCGTTGTAAACTTGTTCTCAACAACTGTGCAAGTGGGATCTCAGCGACGATGTCGTTGACGGCTTGGCTTCGTGTGTCGGTCTTTGTCTTCCTTCTTGTCACTTCCTCATGTCTGGAAGTAGCTACTGAGGACGCGGTAAGTCGTTTGTCTTATATCTGTATCGATATAGCCGGTATATCTGTATCGATATAGCCGGTATATCTGTATCGATATAGCCGGTATATCTGTATCGATATAGCCGGTATATCTGTATCGATATAGCCGGTGTATCTGTATCTGTTCGATATAGCCCGTATATCCGTATCCATATAGCCGGTATATCTGTATCGATATGGCCGGTATATCTGTATCGATATAGCCGGTATATCTGTATCGATATAACCGGTATAATTATTACCGCCTTTGAGTTTTTCAGGTTGTCCTATTTAAGGTTGTCCTAAAACATGGAACGCCATGCCTCACACTCTCACACCCCTCCCTTCTCTTCCAGGAAGGAGACAACCAGGGTGAGTCGACACAGAACGCCGACGACCAGGATTCAACACAGACCACCGACGATCAGGACTCTCCAGACCCCAGCGGTGATACCGATCATCTCCGCCAGGAGTGCTGTCTCCAGGGTAGGCTGGCCGCCAGCCGCTGGGGAAGCTGCCCAGGGAAGGCCACACGCTACCTGAAGACCGTCTCCCTGGACGATGACGAGGCTAAGACGTGTAGGTTAGCCTTCAGCGGCTGCTGTAGCAGATCCAGCACTGCCGCCACAACTTCGGATTCGGTCAGTCTAAACATACTAAACATTATACATAGTGAGAATTTGACATGTTCAACTTTTTTTTTCAGTTGGATGTAACGCTAGTTCACCTTTATTCGCGAGGTAACCTTTATTCGTTGTATTCAGCACCAGGGTATTTCGGAATATCAAGGCCACGGACGGTGGTCTCAAACTGCATTATTTTGAAACAAATGCAATTTAAAACCATCGTTCATCAACGTGATATGCCTAAATACCCTGTTTTTAGGTACAACAGATATAGGTTACCCTTTGAATAAAGGTAAACTAGCGTTACTAGTATTTGACTTGTTCTGTTAGTTCATGAATTCTAGTGACGCAGTATGAAACGTTCGGGCGTTAATCTTCGGTTTTTATCCAATTGTATAGATTTTAATTGCCTTATATTATTCGTTTCCTTTATATAGACTTTAATGAGTCTAATTTGTTTTGTTTCCCTTGTATTGCTTTGTTAAGCTTCATGGCTACAATGTAATAAGCCTTCTCACATTAGTCAAGACGCATGTGCGGCGACAGGAATTCTAGGTAATATGTCAATAGGTAAGGCACACAAAAAGTAAACAGTTCTTGTCGTGACCATTGTTTCGATTTGCATAACAATATCTCAGGCGGGTTTTGTTTAGTACTTTCTGTTTAGTACTTTCTTACTTTCGTACTTTCTTACCCTTAAACCTTTTACATATTACCTAAAATTCCTGTCGCCGCACATGCGTCCTGACTTCTGTGAGAATGCTTATAGGCCTCTTCGTGCCTTTGACACATGACCCACAATGCACCTCGCTGGGCAAGCGCATTTTAAACGACAACAGGATTATTGAATTAAGAGCAGAAATGATAAAAATCATGAACACAGCCTTTTCATGGTGTTTGCGTTTGCCCTTAGGGTCCGGGCAAAGACGTGAAGCAGCTGGGCGGCGGTCCCACAACAAGCGAAGGCGACACAGAGCAGAAATTTAAGTCAGGTATATGTAGTTGCTGGGACGATATAACGTTGAGCATTCTCTTGTAAGGCAGTGTCACGGCACTTGAAATGAGCAAACTCGTTGAAACAAAAAGATAATAGTAGTAGGAATCGATTAAAAGTCATTTGATTTCTTTGCCAGCTCCCCAACAACCCACCGGTCCTTACGAACTCCGTAAGTCGTGCTGTGACCGCGGCCACCAGTCTCTCCGACAAGAGGGCCCCTGTCAGGTGAAGGCCCGCAAGTACGTGCGTACTACCAACCTGGGCAGGAGTGATGCCAAACTCTGCCGGCTGATGTTCGGAGCGTGCTGCTACCGGGCCAGCAGAGTCGCCAAACCGGCTGCGGTGCGTCTTTCTTCCATACATGTTCAATAGTTTATTGTCAGGCACCAAGGCCCATAAGAACAGACAATTAGACGATACATTTAAAAAGAACAACAATCCAATACATAAAATTAAAAGGCAGGAAGGATTTACATTCGTGCACGAGGTCTGTGTAATTGACCGTAGCTCTTCCAGAACATGTGTTTGAGTCAAAATTGGATTAAAGCTAGACCCCATTGCAGTCTTCGGAACGGGGTAGCTTTTTTTGTTTTTCTGCCCCGTCGCAGAAACTCGCTATCACGGCAAACTCTCTTCCACAGCAAACTCCCTTCCTCGGCAAACTCCGTTTCCCTACATAGGAGAGAACATAGCCAACGTTGAAAATCGCGAACCAGCGCCCCCCCCCCCCCCCCCAAAAAAAAAACCCAGCCCCGTTCCGAAGACTGCAATGGAGTCAAGATTAAAGCAGTGTTTTCTTTGTCTCCAAACGAACCCTACGGCACCATAAGGTAGTATCAAAGCTAGCCAAGGAGTAAAGCCGGCTAAAGGAAGTCAAACGGGCACCAATCACATACACGCTCTTAGGCCGGCTTCACTCCTCTGCCAGCTTATCATCGCCTTATGCTATAATAGGATCTGCTTGGAGATTAGTGTTTTCTAAGCTTAGATAGCATGTTTTGAGCACAATAAAGCGCACAACATACTTCAGCGACAAAATAGTATAAATGTGTATTATGTATAGAACATGCCATTGGTTTCTTATATAAAACAACGCTTTGACTTTTGCGTGTTTTGCTGTGTTCTCTAACATTTGTTTCACAAGTTTATTTTTTGGTTTGGTTTGGTTTATTTAGATCTCCATTAGTGAAATACACTAGTCTTCCTGGAGTCCACATTAAAACAATACAGAAATAATAGCAACAGAAATGTACAAATAATACAAATTATAACTTTGAAATAACAGAAAGCAAACACATGGTAAACTGAAAAACAGTGATTTGCATACGTGAAGTAAAATAAAATAAATCAACTTAGTTCTTATATATACAACAAAATGTCCAATTGAATTAACAAAAACTTGGTAATATCAACTCAAAAACGGAGTGGGAGAGGTCGGAGGTATTGAAATGTTCTGGTCAATGAATTTGTACGGGGTTTAGGTTGTACGTAGCCTCCTCTCTGTGATAGCCTTGTGTTGTGGTGATGTGCGGTGTTTATATTTCTTAAGTTGTCATACATACATTTTGGTTCTTTAGTCGTCACTATCTTATGGAAGGCACATATTGTTGTTGTAAACATTCTTTCCTTAACTAACGGCCAACATAGTCGATCATGTATCACTTCTGAGCTTGTTGTATATGATGTATTTGATTTCTTATGTAGTCTCCAAAAATGCTGGGTGAAGAGATCGAAGGGGCCGAGGAAAGGCAGCTTGGTGGTACCACAACAGGTGAAGGGGACACAGACCAGAAAGGTGAGAAATAAATAATAAGCCCTTTTACAGAGATGACGCATGTGCGGCGACAGGAATTATAGGAAATATGTCCCCGAAAAAGAAAACTGTCCTAATGTTAGCCTCTACCAGGCTTCGTGGATCGGTGATCTAATTGTAGAAATTGGACAAATAGAGCCTATAGTACAGTACGCTAAGGGAGTTAGCCGGCCAGAAGAGTACGTTTCCTCACCACGATGGTGAGGATAATGATTCTACCGATCCACGGAGCCTGGTAGAGGCTATCCTAATGTCTCAACCATTGCTTCGATTTGCATAGCAATGTCCAGCCTTCACCTTTGAAATACTACCTAGAATTCCTGTCGCCGCAAATGCGTCCCTATCTCTGTGAAAGGGCTTATTATGGCGGTGTTTATAAACGTCGGATCATGTTTTGGACTGTGACGCTAGTTCACCTTTATTCGTGGAATAACCTATATCCGTCGTTTTCAAAAACACTGTATTTGTACGTGGTTTTAAGCTGCAACATTTTGAAAATACATGTATTGCAATTCAGAGCCACAGTCCGTCGAATTATTATCCCTATATACTCTGTTTTTATCAAACAACGGATATAGATTACCCCACGGATAAAGGTGAAGTAGCATTACATGCGCGAGACCAAAAAGAAGCTCTTTCGGATTCACACTTCCGAATACGCATGTGCGGGGTCAGGAATTGTGGGTAACATGTTAATTGTGGGTAACACGATGACCTCTAAAAAATAAACATAGCAGGTCCGGACATTGTTATACAAATCGAAACAATGGTCGGGACGGTTTTTTATACTATTATAGTCTTTCGTCTCGTAACTGGTAAACAGATCTAATGTAGTGCTTTCGAGATACCGTGAGATGTCCTGTGGTACTACTAAGCTGTGGGACCTTTATACCTGGTATATCTTATATAAACTAGTTGTAAAAACGGCATCAGTAAGTAAAAATCATATTTTTCATTTAGTTATTTTTTTTCAGATAACAATTTCATTTACTTGGAATTTTATTTTTACATGTCTTCTCGCAGCCCCGGAGCCAGTCTGGAAGCGCCGCCTGACGTCGAGATGCTGCAATGCAGGCAAGCGGAGCGCGGCGGCCACATCCGGGTCCTGTGCGTCTCGAGCTCGCCTGATGACACGCAAGACGCGCTTCCGGTCTCGCAGGATCCAGAAGAAGGACTCGGAGAACTGCAACCAGACTTTCCTCCGCTGTTGTAACGAGGTTCCTATAGTTTAATGGGCTTTCATTGAGCCAACACTTGAAATCTAGTGATCACAACTTTATATGTGCCATCCTCGTCTGTTGGAACGAAGTTCCTATAAGTTTAAGAATGGGCTTTCATTTTTGCAAACATTAACATTAGGAATTTTGTGATAATAGCGGTATGCCATCTTCAGTAGGCTAAAGCCAGGCCTTTCTCTGATGTTATAACGAGTTCCTACCGTTTAAGAATGAGCTTTCATTGTGCCAACATTAAAGACATCTTGCAATCATCACGATTTGCCATCTTTAGTCTAAAGCCAGGCCTTCCTCCGCTGTTGTAACGAAGTTTCTCAAGTTGTTCAAGAATGGGCTTTCATTCGGCACCTTACATTGTATTGTAAAATCAAATGGTCATAACAGCATGACATCTTTAGGCTGAAGACAGACCTCCTTTAGCTGTTGTAACGGAGTTCCTATAGTTAAAGTATGGGCTTTCATTGTGACGATATTAGAAATCTTAGGATATTGGAGATTTATCTTACACGACCAGAATGCCTCTTACCTGTTGTCTTGACGTGTCTCTGTCCTAGGGGTGGGTACCGGTACAGAAAATTCAGGTCCAGATCCGGTTCAGGTCCAGAGAATCAGGTCCAGGTCCGGACCTGAACCTGGACCTGATTC
>NW_023365730.1:516057-522347 GCF_000003815.2 Branchiostoma floridae
ATATAAATGGTCCATTTCACTAAAAGGAAATCTGTTTGCTGGAGTATTAGACTCATCCTGGCGTTTTAAAATCCTACAACGCTAACTGCACATGTACGATTGGCTGTAAAACTTGGTAGAAATTACTATAAACTCTACTCTACTTCACCCTTGTTATTTTCTTCCACCTACAAGTGCCAAAACGTGTGAATGCCTGATGATATAATCTGTTAATTTTCTAATCGGTCCAACATCCGGTCCACCTAATTTTTTCAGGTCCGGTTTTTCTGGACCGGTCCAATAAGAAAAACCGGTTTTGTACCGGTACGCTGTACCGATACCCAGCCCTACTCTGTCCGTAAAGACACCTTCCTCAGACTCAGAGCTTTCTCAAGAGGTCTGCTTCTCGCCACTATATAGAAGAAGTTTATTTGCGAGTTCGTGCCCGAGGGCTAATTGCAAGTACATGGTATACACGTAGTGACAATGGACAGTCATAAACAATATTCTACTCTAATACTAGTGTTGGCTATTTCTAAACAGGTTGGGTCTGACTTCTTTTTGAAAGCAGAGGGAGACGAAAACTTGGGTTCTGCGACTTCAAGAGAAAAGTGGCTTTCTGTTCGTCTGTCAATGTGGGGAAGTTGGGATAATACTTTGTGACTTCTCTAAACAGGGTGATTCTTTCGGTTTCGTTGAATGAACATTTGGACGTAGTTGAAGGTGAAGGAAACTTTTAGAGGAAGATGACATTGAAACATCAACAGGTAAGAGACGTGTTAACAAATCTCCACTATCCCAAGTTCTACCAGCCTGCTCGAATTATTTTCGGAAATTAGAAATCTTAGATCATGACGATATGCTGTCTTTAGGCCACAGTCAGACCTTCCTGCGCTGTTATAAACGAAGTTCCTATAGTTTAAGAATGGGCGTTCATTGTGCCGACGTTCGAAAATTTAGTGACCGTAGCGATATGCCATCTTTAGGCCACAGCCAGACCCTTTTCCTCTGTTGTAACGAAGTTCGTATTGGCTTTCATTGTGCCAACATTAGAAAATCTATCATAACGATATGTCATCTTGAAGCTGGAGCCAGATCTTCCTCCGCTGTTGCAACGAAGTTCCTATTGTTCAAGATGGTTTTTCAATGTGCAAACATTAAAAAAAGGTCTTGTGATCATAACAAATCAATGTCATCTTTAGGCTGTAGCCAGACCTTATCCTCTGCTGTTTAAAGAGGTTCCCATCCTTTAACATTAGAAATATTGTGATCATGACATATGCCTTCTTTAGACTGTACTTTGTAAAAGCAGTAGATTGAATGTACACCTATTTTATTCAAGATGAACAGGTAAATACCGGTAAATCCCAAGTAAGTCTAGTCATTTTTTACCATAAAGCAAACATTACCAGGCATACATCTACCTAGCATTTACCGCTATCGCTAAATCGCACTTTTCGTGTAGTGATATGTGGGCATGCAGCCTTTTGCCTCACTCATAGATGTACAAGTATCCCGTTAATCTATTCAGCCCTGTAGAAAATATTTATTCCTGACAAGTAGATTAGTAGAATATTGTATTTGTATAGCATCAATGTCTTGGTGTCTTTATTTCTTTTATTATAAAGTCTTTAACTTATAACATTGATGGAGGAAGACGTCCATTTGAAGTTCAATCTTTATTGAAAAATCACATCAACATCAACTGTGTCCTAGGTTAACAATTGCACGAAAATTTAAGGAAAGCAAAGAAAGGGTAATTTTTATAAATGTTGTCAGTACAAACGGTAAAAAGCTATAGCTATGAAACTGCATGTATTTAAATGTGTACATGTTCCTGACATGCCAATCGTTATAAACATCAGGTAGGCATAACTGGTTAAAGGTTCTTCTTGTTGAGAAACAAGATATTCAGTAAGTTTTTGTCGTATCTCATTTGCATAGGAGGATGTTTTTGTTGTATGTCATTTGCATAAGAGAATGTTTTGTGACACGTCAACAATTGTTGGCCGAAGTTACTGGTTGTTTAAGAAGTAGTTGTGGATTGATTGAAGCAACAATCAGATGGGTAATTTCAGTACTAGTGGCTCATTGTTGGGTGAAGCCTCCTTACAGGGGGAAGGGAGTGGTCGTTGCGGGTTCCTCGGATGCGGTGGTGCTCTCGGGAACTTTGGTAGGCCTGGGCATCTGCAAGGAAAACACAACGTTACTCGATATGGTTTGTGCTGAATGAAAGGACTATTTTTCACTGGTCAGATTTGTCGTAAACCCTTTGTACTACAATATTCCTCTAGGTAGAACACAGTACAGACAGATGTCATTCTTTCCACGAACTTTGAGTCGAACTTGCTTCCTGCAGAGATTGTGACTGCCCCATCCCTGGAATCCTTCAGGGATAAGGTGGCAAATCTACACTGACAGTTACAGTAGACCCCCAAGACATATCATTACATCAAGCTACAACAGACAACCTTCTGTACCAGCACCTCTGTTAAGTGTGGCAGAAACATCAGCAAGATGATGGTGGCCACCTAAGAAGAAGAAGAACCTATCTCATTTCTACCTCTCAATCATCTCTCCCATCTCTCTTAGTCTTACACACATACTCTGTAACGCCCCACTCTCCCTCCCTCTTTCTCTCTCCCCCTCCGCTAAGTTTGGAACATTCCAAAGGTATAATTTCGTTTCTTTAGTTGTACTTTAAGCGTTTACCTAATAAACGCCCCTAAAATGTTCGATCCCCTCGTGAGAAAGATACTACTGTCAGTCACATCATTACACAAAAACGTTTCATTACAAACACAAGAAAGAAAAATTGCAACTGATTCACACATGTCTCAAATACAATGTGACAAAGTCGAAACCACAAAACCCACATTCAAATTGTAAAGCTTCGTTTTGGTTTAGTGATCTTTTGGACATCATCTAATAATCAACTAATCTCCAAGCAGATCCTACGACAGCATAAGATAGTATCAAAAGCTGGCAGAGGAGTGAAGCCGGCCTACGAGTGTGTTTCGCTACCGCTCTAGAGGCAAATGGACACCTCTTGGCTGACTACACTCCTTGGCCAGTTTGGAACTATCTTATGCCATTTTAGGATCTGCTTGGAGATTAACGATCAACACCCTTCCAACACGTCGTGACAAAACAAACCAAAAACACAAAACCTAACATAGTCTCAGTACTGAGTAGTGACCTCTGACCTCCTAAACTGTTGACATTGGATCGGATTATGACTTTGATTTATCTGTGTCTTTCATGTTTCAGTTGTACTTATATGTTCCGACGTGTATGTCTACTTTTCTCTCTTTAAGTTATTTTTTTTTATTTCCTTGTATTTATATGTGAAGATGGGGCCTATTGAAAACCAGTGTATTAGCGCTGAATAGGCTACCCAGGTGTTTAAAAATAAATAAACAAACAAACAAACAAACCCACCTTCTCGCAGCACCTGGTGAGGACCCGGCTGCAGACCCTGCGGACCTGGGGCCGCCTCATCCTGCGCACGAACTGGGCCGCCCTGGACTCGCAGGAGTTGGGGCTGGACCGGCCGAACCTCTTTCCCACACGACAGCACCTCCTCACGAACATACGTCCGGGCTTGCCACGGCCTGGTCAAGGGGAGATAGAGAAATATTGTCAACGGAAAAGTCAGTGATGGCAAGAAGCAACATATAGCGACTGCACCGCCACCGGTTCCTCACACGACAACACCTCCTCACGAGCATACGTCCGGGCTTTCCACGGCCTGTTCAAGGGGAGACAGAGAAATGTTGTCAACGGAAAAGTCATTGATGGCAAGAAGCAACATACAGCGACTGCACCGGCACCGGTTCCCCACACGACAGCACCACCTCACGAACATACGTCCGGGCTTTCCACGGCCTGTTCAAGGGGAGACAGAGAAATGTTGTCAACGGAAAAGTCATTGATGGCAAGAAGCAACATACAGCGACTGCACCGGCACCGGTTCCCCACACGACAGCACCACCTCACGAGCATGCGTCCGGGATTTCCACGGACGGCTTGGTCAGGGGGAACGAGAAAGACCTTGTAACTTTAAGGAATAAAGGCAAACTTCACCCCTTTACTCGGGGCTCGGAAGGCGCTGATTCTTCAAGAAATGTGCCCTCTGATAGGCAATGTTGCAATTGCACTGCCAAAAGGCACATCCTGAGGCACGTAGTCAAAACGTTATTTTACTGAAGCGATCAGATATTTGTAACTCAAGCTAGGATTGTTTTTAACTTCTCCCTGTTGAAGTTGCATCTTGTCACTGACTTTGTATTGGTTACAAGGTTAATGAATATGTAACAGGGAGGCTGGATCACAGTTTTATTCTCTTCCCTTGTATACTTACGTCTTCCTGGAGCACGGGGAGAAAATCCCTCCTCTTCCTCCTCCTCCTCCTCATCTTCATCTTCTGCCTCCTCAACAACACTGTCGATGTCCATGTCATTCAGCTCGTTCTCAAGCCTGGTGTGGGAGACACAAAGGTCAACCTGTTATCATCTTGTGCATGTATAAGAGAAAGAAAAACAGAGAGGAAGAGAGACAGAGAGAGACAAACAGAGGGACCGAAACAGGGAGAGAGAGATGGACAGACAGAGAGACAACCAGAGACCGCATACATGTATTGAGTATTCTGTCTATTATTAGGGATTGCATCCTTTCCCTCCCTTTACGTGAAACGTTATCAGGCCGTTTTACTCTTGGTAATCTCCTTTTTATATCACAACAGCACCCTTAGAGAATATATTAACATTTAGAAAATATACTAATTACATACATTTCCAGTTCGTTCTTGTCCATCTCTTCGAAGTCTCCCATGTCCTCTTCAGAAGAGGCCGTGTCCACGGGAATGTTCTCTGTGAACGTGAAATATGGTCAAACTATGTAACATTTAAAACACTTGCAGAAGGTAACTTATGCCGGTTAAGAAAATAATAATAATAGTATAGGATGATAGCTCTAGTGCCTGAGTGCTGTTGAATATTGATCCTTTCTTGGAAGTTGGAACATTTGTTTTAATCTGAATTCGGCAAAAAAAACCCTGGTAATTGGCCAGGGAAGTTAGTCCACGCTTCCCTCTGGCTGCGCGGCCGGTCAACTCCTCTGGTCGCAAAACTCCACTGGTAAATAATTCTCCCTATAACAGCCAGCATAGTACAGTTGACAGTTTTGTACTCACTCTTATCCATAGACTCCTCAGTCTTCTCGCTGATGACGTAAGGTTCTTTCTTCAGGATCTCCTCTGATTCTTCACTGGTGGGCACGCGGGGTGGCTGAGGGGCGACCGTCAGGCCCTGCCATTGAGGGAAAGAAGGCAATCAGGGATAGCAGACTTCACCACCTTACCCGTCCTACTTTTCGCGGCACACCAAAAATTCTTCTACTCGACAGGAATCAAGTAATTGAAAAGCGACATAAAGGATGATTTACACTGAAGGATCTGTTGTCAGATTGGAGAGCATTTAAAAACTTCGGTACATGCCTATCATTAATTCTAAATTATAGATTATAAGGCTTTTCACTTTCGAGCAGTGCGAATTCCTCATTGTTCCTAGCTGGCTTCTAGTATACTGTAGCGGAACGTGCGAGTTGTTTTTAATCTCGTGTACATATTGAAAATCTGGGCATTCTATAGTCGTGATTTATGATTGGTAGATAGCTCGTAGGGCTCCTAGAGCAGGCGCATTACGTTCGAAGACCCTATACCGCTGAGGTTAATTTTAGTTCAAGGAGGAGAATGCATAACTCAAAATGTTTTAACGGATCGTCATGATTTTTGGTATGTTATGAATACAAGTCTAGACTCACAGTTCTCTTGACCCGCTGGCAGCACTTCCAGAACATCCTCTGGCAGATGTTCTTGCCCCTGCTGGTGCGGAGTGGCAGCGAGCCGATGTACGATAGCGCCTTGTTGCGGCAGGTTCGCGGCCCGTTTGCGGCGTTCTTGCCGGCCTTGCAGCAGTCCACCTTACGGACCAGGCGGGGCACCAGCGGACGGACTGGGGAAACAACAGATGTGTGCCATATTGGTTAATATATGACAATGACAATGATCTTTATTGCATATTCTTGCCCAACATGGGCTAAAAGCATTGTGTTGTATAGCTAAAGTATGGGTATATATAGTGATTATATTTCATATCATCTACAGAGTCTACAGAGAGTCTCTTTTTAAAACTAAAGAATACCGACAATATAATCTATATTTAACTCATACATTCCCCCTCTGCGATCAAGAAAGAAACGAGCTCTTTTATACCCCTGTCACATTGTGCGAAAATCGATCGGACGACGAG